>NC_034187.2:64357069-64526617 GCF_002021735.2 Oncorhynchus kisutch | reverse complement strand
AGAGAGAGAGAAGGAAGGAAAGGAAGAGACAGGTGGAGAGAGAGACCAAGGGAAAGAAGAGACGATGGAGAGAGAAAGAGAGAGACAAGGAAGGAAAGTAGACAGATGGAGAGAGAGAGAGACAAGGAAAGGAAGAGCAGGTGGAGAGAGAGAGAGACAAGGAAAGGAAGAGACAGTAGAGAGAGAGAGAGAGAGAGAGAGAGACAAGGAAAAGAAGAGACAGATGGAGAGAGAGAGAGAGAGAGAGAGAGAGAGAAGGATAGGAAGAGACAGATGGAGAGAGAGAGAGACAAGGAAAAGAAGAGACAGATGGAGAGAGAAAGAGAGAGAGAGACAAGGAAAGGAAGAGACCGATGGAGAGAGAAAGAGAGAGAGTGAGAGGGAAAGAGAGGGAGAAGGAAAGGAAGAGACAGATGGAGAGAGAGAGTTCACCAACCCAAACCAACCCCATAGAGCCTCAGGACAGCACTCAGAAAATCTGGCTCCACCAAATCATCACAAAACAATAACAAAAATATATCACCTATTGGAAAGACACCACAAAAAAATCTAAGTAAACTTCCATGCTATTTGGCTCTAAACAGACAGTACATGGTGGCAGACTATCTGACCACTGTGACTGATAGAAAATTGAGGAAAACATTGACTCGGTACAGACTCAGTGAGCACAGTCTGGCTATAGAGACTGGTCTGCACAGACAAACCTGGCTGCCCAGAGAGGACAGGCTGTGCTTACTCTGCTCCAGGGGAGAGGTAGAGACAGAGCTGCATTTCCTACTACACTGTGACAAATACTCAGACCAAAGAGAATATTTCTTTCCCAAAATTATAATTCAATACAAAGAATTTGAAACTATAAAAGATGAAGAAAAAAATCCAATATTTTTTGGGTGAAAATTTTGAGACAAGGAAAGGAAGAGACAGATGGAGAGAGAGAGAGAGAGAGAGAGAGAGAGAGAGAGAAGGAAGGAAGGAAGGAAAGGAAGAGACAGATGGAGAGAGAGAAGGAAAGGAAGAGACGGAGAGAGAGAGAGAGAGAGAGAGAGAGAGAGAGAGAGAAGGAAAGGAAGAGACAGATGGAGAGAGAGAGAGACAAGGAAAGGAAGAGACAGATGGAGAGAGAGAGAGAGAGAGAGAGAAGGAAAGGAAGAGAGATGGAGAGAGAGAGAGAGAGAGAGAGACAAGGAAAGGAAGAGACGGAGAGAGAGAGATAGAGACAAGGAAAGGAAGAGACGGAGAGAGAGAGAGATAGAGTCAAGGAAAGGAAGAGACAGATGGTGAGAAAGAGAGAGAGAGAGACAAGGAAAGGAAGAGACAGATGGAGAGAAAGACAGAGAGAAAGAAGAGAAAAGGTGGCAGATAGATAGAGACAGACAGAGTGAGAGGCCCCACATCCTGAGGCAATCACTAAGCTAAACTCTCTCAGGCTCGACCCCCAACCAACGCACCTGCATAGAGTATTTTCTCAATAATAACCCTGAACATAGCCACTCGCGTAACGCATATTCTCTGGTCCCCCCATAAGGTCGGAGTCCAGGCCCCTACGACCAGTAGGTCCAGGTTGCGGGCCCGACTATTTTCTATACTGAGTACTGCTAACCCAGAGTCTTTCCTGAGACATTGTACATTATATGTCCATTGCGCTGCACACAATTTAAATGTAGTCTTGAATGATGGTTGCCAAGATACAGTATACCAGAGAAAAGGGACTGTTGATATTGCAACCACATAACTAAAACGCTGGTTAACCAGTATGAAAGAAATCATGTCCTC
This sequence comes from Oncorhynchus kisutch, assembly GCF_002021735.2. Taxonomy (NCBI): domain Eukaryota; kingdom Metazoa; phylum Chordata; class Actinopteri; order Salmoniformes; family Salmonidae; genus Oncorhynchus; species Oncorhynchus kisutch. Next base: position 64,524,844 of record NC_034187.2, on the reverse strand, counting down.
AAGAACTGTTGTCTGCTAAAGATAACAATCTGTTTGCATCTGCCAATTGATTGACTGTCCAGTATCCAGAAGATCTGTCCCCAGAGCTTCCTATACAGTTAGCCTCTTTCCATATCGTGTTGAGTCCGGCAATTAAAGAGAATGAGAGGCTCAAGGACGTTACAGAACTGCTGAAGAACGCTCTGAAGGTGCCATCAAGCTGTTTCCGCCATCCCTGTAACTGTTGTTTCTGCAGACAGATTGTTTTCTAAACCATAACTCTGAAATAACTACCTACGAAGCATTAGACTCTCAGTCTGATATGAGCTTTAGAACACCTGAGTAAACTCCATTTATTCATAGCCTTGACCACGGAATTTGTTCACTGATATTCCCTCATACTTTCAATCAGCTGTGCTTCCCTTTGTAGTCTGTGATAATTTGCAAGCCCTGCCACAGATGATGCAATCTCTATTGTACTCCACACTGCCCTTTCCCACCTGGACAAAAGGAACACTTATGTGAGAATGCTATTCATTGACTACAGCTCAGCGTTCAACACCATAGTGCCCTCAAAGCTCATCACTAAGTTAAGGATCCTTGGACTAAACACCTCCCTCTGCAACTGGATCCTGGACTTCCTGACGGGCCGCCCCCAGGTGGTGAGGGTAGGTAGCAACACATCTGCCACGCTGATCCTCAACACTGGAGCTCCCCAGGGGTGCGTGCTCAGTCCCCTCCTGTACTTCCTGTTCACCCACGACTGCATGGCCAGGCACGACTCCAACACCATCATTAAGTTTGCAGACGACACAACAGTGATAGGCCTGATCACCGACAACGACGAGACAGCCTATAGGGAGGAGGTCAGAGACCTGGCCGGGTGGTACCAGAATAACAACCTATCCCTCAATGTAACCAAGACTAAGGAGATGATTGTGGACTACAAGAAAAGGAGGATCGAGCACGTCCCCATTCTCATCGACGGGGCTGTAGTGGAGCAGGTTGAGAGCTTCAAGTTCCTTGGTGTTGTCGTGGAAGGATCAGAATTTGTTGGTAACATTTGTAAGATGTTTAATATTCATCAAATGTGTGTAAGTTACTTCTCATCAGAATGGTATTTTTCTGTAATACTGTGGCGAGGTTGCAGTTATCTGTTCTATGTCAAAACTAAGTTGCATGGGCCGCTGAGAGGGGAGAGGTCAAAGTGTCATCATGTGTAAACATATCTTTCACTCCCTACCTTTTTCCCAGTGGAGAAAGGAGGGTGGCAGTATCTGGAATCATTCTATGCTCCCTCTAATGTTGTTTCTATCTTAACCTATAGCCTCATTCTCCTCTCCGCGAGTTTGTCCAGGAGGTTGTATTTTGAGTTGGTTGTATCTAAATGACAATTTGATACATGCCTGTTGATATGGAGGATTTGGTTTATGGTTCTGGGGTTTGGGAAAGGAGACAAAGCTGAATGATGAATTATGTCTATGCTGTCTGACTATGTGTGTCTTTGCTATTAAAGGAACTCAGTTGCATTGTAAGGGGGCTCTCAGAGAATTCACTGAGAGACACTGAATTTATCTGAGAGTCACAGGATTGTGATAGAGCTCATATAATTAAAGATGGACTTTTATAACTAACTCTGACGTGTGTGTGGTTTGCTCTCATGATTTGGTAAATAGAGGAAATTTCCACGACAGTGTCCACATCAACAACAAACTAGAATGGTCCAAACACACCAAGACAGTCGTGAAGAGGGCACCACAAAGCCTATTCCCCCTCAGGAAACTAAAAAGATTTGGCATGGGTCCCGAGATCCTCAAAAGGTTCTACAGCTGCAAACTCGAGAGCATGGTTGCATCACTGCCTGGTACGGCAATTGCTTGGCCTTTGACCGCAAGGCACTACAGAGGGTAGTGCGTACGGCCCAGTACATCACTGGGGCTAAGTTGCCTGCCATCCAGTACCTCAACACCAGGCGGTGTCAGAGGAAGGCCCTAAAAATTGTCAAAGACCCCAGCCACCCTAGTCATAGACTGTTCTCTCTACTAACGCACGGCAAGCGGTACCCAAGTCCCAAGTCTAGGACAAAAAGGCTTCTCAACAGTTTTTACCCCCAAGCCATAAGACTCCTGAACAGGTAATCAAATGGCTACCCGGACTATTTGCATTGCATTTCCCCCCCCCAACCCCTCTTTTACGTCGCTGCTACTATCTGTTTATCATATATGCAGTCACTTTAACTATACATTCATGTACATACTACCTCAATTGGGCCGACCAATCAGTGATCCCGCACATTGGCTTACCGGGCTATCTGCATTGTGTCCCGCCACCCACCACCCGCCAACCCCTCTTTTATGCTACTGCTACTCTCTGTTCATCATATATGCATAGTCACCTTAACCATATCTACATGTACATACTACCTCAATCAGCCTGACTAACCGGTGTCTGTATGTAGCCTCGCTACTGTATATAGCCTATCTTTATACAGTTGTTTTATTTCTTTACTTACCTATTGTTCAGCTAATACCTTTTTTGCACGTTTGGTTAGAGCCTGTAAGTAAGCATTTCACTGTAAGGGGTACACCTGTTGTATTCGGCGCACGTGACAAATAAACTTTGAATTGATTTTTTTTTAAATCAGTCCCATTCCTGAAGCCCAAGAAACAAACACTTAGCATCCTAGCACATATGGACATTAAAAAGGTTGATGAAGGACTTTTTGGAGGGTTACTGTCAAAATTATTTATAGACATCAATGACAGGCGTATGGGCTTCCAGAGCTGGTGGACCTCCCAGCTTTACGGGGGCTGCACCAGCTTTTCCCTCAGTCAGTTGTTATTTTCTTCTATTCAAATCGTTGTTTTGTTGCTCAACATGCTCCTAGTCCAAAGTTATTTCAAAACCGTCTAGCTCTCAAAATATCTTCTCCAAGGCAAACCATATATCTTTTTAGAGCAGGGCTGCCCAACCCTCTTCCTGGAGATCTACCGTCCTGTGGGTTTTCAGTCCAACCCTCTTCCTGGGATGTACCGTCTTGTAGGTTTTCAGTCCAACCCTCTTCCTGGAGATGTACCGTCCTGTGGGTTTTCAGTCCAACCCTCTTCCTGGAGATGTACCGTCCTGTGGGTTTTCAGTCCAACCCTCTTCCTGGAAATCTACCGTCCTGTGGGTTGTCAGTCCAACCCTCTTCCTGGAGATCTACCGTCCTGTGGGTTGTCAGTCCAACCCTAATTTAACACACCTGATTCTACTAATTAGCTGCTCAACAAGACCATAGCTAGCTGAATCAGATACGCTAAATTAGGGTTGGACTGAAACCCCACAGGACAGTAGATCTCCACGAAGAGGGTTGGACAGCCCTATTTTAGAGTATTCCAGTTATCATGATTTAAAAAATAGAACGGAACACATGGGAAACATCCTTAAATACGTGCTAAAAATAAAGATGTACTTGTCTATTTGTGTTTCAGAGGCGCCATTGATGCACCTGTAACTGTTTGTCTCTAAAATAGCCGGTATTTCAAGCCCTGAAAGCCTAACCCAAGGCCCAAATCAAAAATACAAATAAACAGAATCCGTCAACATGGGCTCCTGAGCAACCACCAGTCTAGCATACATACCAGTGTGTGTGTGTGTGTGTGTGTGTGTGTGTGTGTGTGTGTGTGTGTGTGTCTGTGTGTGTGTGTGTGTGTGTGTGTGTGTGTGTGTATATGTGTATACCTTGGGTGGTTTGAAGGGGTAGTCTGGTGTGAAGGCGATATCTAGGAAGAAGACTCCTCCCTCGTATACAGAGCCTGGTGGTCCCAGGATGGTGGATCTCCACTCGTAGATGTTGTCTCCTTTTGGACCCGCACTGCAATAGCACAGTAGAAAAAATAAAGAAATTCAGTGTACAGAATGTATTTAGAAAGCAGGAAATTACATTTTAATCGTGTTACTCAGCCGTGTGTCACGCCCTGACCTTAGAGATCCTTTTTATGTCTCTATTTTTGTTTGGAGTTGGAGTGGGCATTCTATGTTTTTGTGTTCTATGTTTTCTATTTCTGTGTGTTTGGCTGTGTGTGGTTCTCAATCAGAGGCAGCTGTCTATCGTTGTGTCTGATTGAGAACCATACTTAGGTAGCTTTTTCCCACATGGTTTTGCAGGTAGTTGTTTTCTGTTTTGTGTCTTTCTGCACCAGACAGAACTCTTTTGGTTTTTTGTTCATTCTCTTTGTAATTTTGGTTAATCAGTGTTCAGTTCCAATAATAAAGATGAACACGTACCACGCTGCACCTTGGTCCTCACATTCTTCCACCAACAGCTGTTACAGAACTACCCACCACCAACGGACCAAGCAGAGTGGTAAAAGAGTGGTAAAAAGGAGGAATGGACATGGGAGGACATCCTGGACGGCAAGGGATCCTACACATGGGATCACCCACATGAGCATTTGCTGGGTGGAAGCTGGCATCCAGCCAGAATGGGTGGGGCCAGCTCTGCGCTCGAGACCGCCAGTGCGCCTCCAAGGCCCAGTGTATCCAGTGCCTCGGCCAAGGAAGAGGCCTCCTGGATGTCTCACCAGCCTGGGGAGTCCTGTGCCTGCTCCCAGAGCCAGGTCTCGGGTGTCTCCACAGCCCGGTGGGTCCTGTGCCTCCCTCCAGCCCGGTGAGTCCTGTGCCTCCCTCCAGCCCAGAGCTGCCAGAGTCTCCCTCCAGCCCGGAGCTGCCAGAGTCTCCTTCCTGTCCGGGGCCCGCGGCGAGGGTCCCCAGTCCGGGGTCGGCGGCGAGGGTCCCCGGCTCCAGAGGCACCACCTAAGTGGGCCAAGCCTAAGGTGGAGCGGGGTCCACGTCCCACACCAGAGCCGCCACCGCAGATAGATGCCCACCCAGACCCTCCCCTACAGGGTTAGGTTTTGTGGCTGTCACGCCCTGACCTTAGATCCTTTTTATGTCTCTATTTTGGTTTGGTCAGGGCGTGCGTTGGGGTGGGCATTCTATGTTTTCTATTTCTGTGTGTTTGGCCGGGTGTGGTTCTCAGAGGCAGCTGTCTATTGTTGTCTCTGATTGAGAACCATACTTAGATAGCTTTTTCCCACATGGTTTTGTGGGTAGTTGTTTTGTGTCTTTCTGCACCAGACAGAACTGTTTATTTTCGTTCATCCTCTTTGTAATTTTGGTTAATCAGTGTTCAGTTCCAATAATGAAGATGAACACGTACCACGCTGCACCTTGGTCCTCACCTTCTTCCACCAACAGCCGTTACACCGTTTATGTGTTGTGAAGGATAGAGGTAGGTAGAAGCCAGAAGGGGGTCTCTCTTATCAACCATCCAATCTGCTATTAAATCTATTCTGTATACCTCCATATTCATTACCAGATATTTGCCAAGGTAAATAAGAGATTGCATCTGGAAGCAGTTATCTACAAGATCAATTTCAATTCACAGATAACTGAATTGAAGTAGATAATAAACAATAGAAATGAACAGTAAACATTACACTCACAGAAGTTCCAAAAGAATAAAGACTTTTATGCCATGTCTATATACAGTCTCTCTCTCTTGCCGCACACAGTGGCAGATTGCCCTCCCTGTAGTACATGACAACTACACTGTAGACGAGAGCAGCTGGCTGCTGCTGAGCTTAATTGTTCCATTGCCTCCTACTACACACAGTGGAGAAAACAGATCATCTAATCCTATTTTCCCAATGGAATCAGGCCAGACACACCTCTGTCTTATACCACTCTTACTTTCATCACTTAGAGAAGAGGGGGAATGGGAGCGAGCGAGGCAGAGACAAGTAGAGAGAGAAGGGTTAAAGGAGAGAGAGCGGCTGGAAGAGAGACAGAGAGAAAGAGAGAGACGGGGAGAGAGAGAGGGGGGCAAAGCAGTAGAAAGCGAGAAAGAGATCGAGAGGGGAGGGGAGACATTAATGCAACACCAGTGAGAGTATCACTAAAGCCATTCATGTGAAATGGTAGCCTGCAGTAAAGAGGTAGGCCTCTGTATTTTCTGTCTAGCTCAGTTTGGACAGTGAGGAATTGTGGGAAACAAGCTTAGAAAGGAGAATTCTCTCTTTTGCCAGAGATGACACATTGTGGTCCATGTACTGTAAATAGTCTGAGGCGGGGAGGAGGGAATGAGAGAGAGGGCAGGGGGGGGGGAGAGGGGGAGGGGAGAATGAGAGAGAAAGAGGCAGAGTAGAGAATGAGAGGGAGAGGGGAAGAATGAGGGAGAAAGAGGCAGAGGAGAGAATGAACGGGAGAGAGAGGGGAGAATGAGTGTGAGGAAGAGAGAGAGGCGGAGGGGAGAATGAGAGGGAGAGAGAGGGGAGAATGAGTGTGAGCGAGAGAGAGAGAGGCAGAGGGGAGAATGAGAGTGAGCGAGAGTGGCGGAGGGGAGAATGACAGGGAGAGAGAGGGGAGAATGAGTGTGAGCGAGAGAGAGAGGCGGAGGGGAGAATGAGAGTGAGCGAGAGAGGCGGAGGGGAGAATGACAGGGAGAGATAGGGGGAGGAGAATGAGAGAGGTGTGCCTCCAGGAGACAGACAGTTTGTCTGTAGTAAATAGTTCTGGACCTCGTCACGCTCTAGCCTGTTGTTGCCCAACATGACTGAATGATTAAGGAGAGATCTATGTTTGTGGGTCAAATCAACCCATCACTGTCGGTGATGTTTTACATGGCACTCTCTACTAGTCCTCTTATGGTTGGCCAAAATAGTTATTTTCTCCCCTCTCTTCCCACAGTAAGTCTATATATAGGCTACAGACCGCATCTGGATATGTTTAGAGCACCACCAGCGACACACATTTCTAACCCGGCTTGTGGAACTACTGGTTTCCCTATCCAGTAGCATAACAAACTACTGTACTGCATCAATGTGTTTAATCACCGGTCCTCACTCTGCCACTGTGGTAGGTAGTAAAAGCCTAACCACACATAAAAGCATAAAAGCATAATTGTGGAGAAACAGGCCTCAGTGACATCAGAGACGGTTGATGATGTAATATTAGTGTCATAAAGACACAGTCTTTTCCCTCTCTGTTCATCAACTCCCTCTACCAAGGCTTCCTCATCCCTCACTCCTCCCTACCTTCTCCCCCTGCCCCTCTCTCCCCCACACCCACACCATCACACAGTCTCCCCCTAACCATAACCGCCCCCCCCCCCCCCCCCCCCAAGATTCTTCCTCCCTCACCCATCCTCCCTCATCTCCCACGGCTTTTCCTGAAAACTATTTTTACTCAGGCGGCAGCTGGGCATCACATGCAAAGAAACAGGAACTATCACAGACGTCTCAAGAGTTTGGAAACTTACACTGGTAGCAGTGTGGATAGAAGAGATGTCCCAGACTGACACTAGTAGCAGTGTGGCTAGAGGAGATGTCCCAGACTGACACTAGTAGCAGTGTGGCTAGAGGAGATGTCCCAGACTGACACTAGTAGCAGTGTGGCTAGAGGAGATGTCCCAGACTGACACTGGTAGCAGTGTGGATAGAGGAGATGTCCCAGACTGACACTAGTAGCAGTGTGGCTAGAGGAGATGTCCCAGACTGACAATGATAGCAGTGTGGATAGAGGAGATGTCCCAGGCTGACAATGATAGCAGTGTAGATAGAGGAGATGTCCCAGACTGACACTGGTAGTAATGTGGATAGAGGAGATGTCCCAGTCTGACACTGGTAGCAGTGTGGATAGAGGAGATGCCCCAGTCTGACACTGGTAGCAGTGTGGATAGAGGAGATGTCCCAGTCTCACACTGGTAGCAGTGTGGATAGAAGAGATGTCCCAGTCTGACACTGGTAGCAGTGTGGATAGAACAGATGTCCCAGTCTGACACTGGTAGCAGTGTGGATAGAGGAGATGTCCCAGTCTGACACTGGTAGCAGTGTGGATAGAAGAGATGTCCCAGTCTGACACTGGTAGTAGTGTGGATAGAGGAGATGTCCCAGTCTGACACTGGTAGCAGTGTGGATAGAGGAGATGTCCCAGTCTCACACTGGTAGCAGTGTGGATAGAGGAGATGTCCCAGTCTGACACTGGTAGCAGTGTGGATAGAGGAGATGTCCCAGTCTCACACTGGTAGCAGTGTGGATAGAGGAGATGTCCCAGTCTGACACTAGTAGCAGTGTGGATAGAGGAGATGTCCCAGTCTCACACTGGTAGGAGTGTGGATAGAGGAAATTTCCCAGTCAGTCAGGGGGAGGTATTATATGACAGAGGATATCCCTGACACCACTACCTCTCCTGTTGAACAGATACACACGCACGCACAAACACCCTTATACACGAAATACACACACACACGAAACACACACACACACACACAGAGAAGCATTTAATTGGGCTGCAATTTCTGAGGCTGGTAACGCTAATGAATTGTCCTCTTCCTGTTTGGCCCTGTCCGGGGGTGTCCTCGGATGGGGCCACAGTGTCTCCTGACCCCTCCTGTCTCAGCCTCCAGTATTTATGCTGCAGTAGTTTATGTGTCGGGGGGCTAGGGTCAGTTTGTTATATCTGGAGTACTTCTCCTGTCTTATTCGGTGTCCTGTGTAAATCTAAGTGTGCGTTCTCTAATTCTCTCCTTCTCTCTTTCTTTCTCTCTCTCGGAGGACCTGAGCCCTAGGACCATGCCCCAGGACTACCTGACATGATGACTCCTTGCTGTCCCCAGTCCACCTGGCCGTGCTGCTGCTCCAGTTTCAACTTCCATCTGACCGTGCTGCTGCTCCAGTTTCAACTGTTCTGCCTTATTATTATACGACCATGCTGGTCATTTATGAACATTTGAACATCTTGGCCATGTTCTGTTATAATCTCCACCCGGCACAGCCAGAAGAGGACTGGCCACCCCACATAGCCTGGTTCCTCTCTAGGTTTCTTCCTAGGTTTTGGCCTTTCTAGGGAGTTTTTCCTAGCCACCGTGCTTCTACACCTGCATTGCTTGCTGTTTGGGCTTTTAGGGTAGGTTTCAGTACAGCACTTTGAGATATCAGCTGATGTACGAAGGGCTATATAAATAAATTTGATTTGATTTGATTTGAATTTATCCTCTGCTTTTCGTCAATCCAGATGCCCAGATATTTATAAGCGGGTGTAACGTGTGCGCTGGGAGTTGGGAAGCAAGTTCAGGGATTGAATACATTTAATGAATGAACGAAACATGATACAAAAAAAGAAACACGATCAAAGCACAGACAAACTGAAACACAAACAACACCTGGGGAAGGAACCAACGGGAATGACATAAATAGGGCAGGTAGTCAAGGAGGTGATGGAGTTGAAGAGGGTTAAACCAAGGCCGCATACCTTTTAACAGGTTAATAAATTATGTTATGATAAACTGTAAGGTCTCCTCTCCTAAGAGACCTCTGTGTGTGTATTAACATCTGTTTTGAGTGTTGTGCCCTTCAGACATTATCAGATTCATACATACTCATCCTGTCTGGGCCCCACCTGGCTATCTGAGGTTCTGTTAATACGACTGGTTTTCTGAGAACACAAGGCTGCTGCAGGCCTGATGAAAACAGCCACCTGTCAGAAGATGCTTAGACTCGTTCACCTTGTTATGACCCTATACTTGTGATGAAAGGTCAAGTTTCGGTCAAACCCACTTCTGAGCTTTTAATTGCTGACAAGATGGTTGCTGATGTCAGGGAGAGGTTAGATTTATTAAAATGCTGTTGCCAGGGAAACTCACGCAAGGAGGACTGGGAGAGGCTATATGAGTTACAGGATGTCTTAGACATTTTGCAGAACCTGGGGAGAGCTATCATATACTGTACTCTGTACCAACTTCTGCCTACAATTGTATTACAAAAGGATCATTTTAATACTTAAACAAAGAGTCTGTGTTTCCTTTCCATTACTAATGTATGTTTGATAATTATATAGACCTGATCATTTGTTGGAGAAATTGACCAACGGAGTCCAGGTGAGTGTCATGAGGCGCTGATGTGCGTGACAATGGTGATAAGTGTGCGCAATAATCAGCAGCCTGGTGACCTAGAGGCTGGAGAGGGGGCACACGTGACAGCTGGGATACGATCAATGAGGGCACCATCCGATGTACAGTACTAGTCAAAGGTTTAGACACACCTACTTATTCCAGGATTTTTCTTTATTTTTTACTATTTTCTACATTGTAGAATAATATTAAAGACATCAAAACTATGAAATAGCACATATGGAATCATGTAGTAACCAAAAAAGTGTTAAACAAATCAAAAGATATTTTAGATTTTAGATTCTTTAATGTAGGCTCCCTTTGCCTTGATGACAGCTTTGAACACTCTTGGCATTCTCTCAACCAGCTTTACCTGGAATGTTTTTCCAACAGTTGTGAAGGAGTTCCCACATATGCTGAGCACTTGTTGGGTGCTTTTCCTTCACTCTGCAGTCCAACTCATCCCAAACCATCTCAATTGGGTTGAGGTCGGGTGATTGTGGAGGCCAGGTCATCTGATGCAGCACTCCATCACTCTCCTTCTTGGTCAAATAGCCCTTACACAGCTTGGAGGTGTGTTGGGTCATTATCCTGTTGAAAAACAAATGATAGTCCCACTATGCGCAAACCAGATGGGATGGCGTATCGCTGCAGAATGCTGTGGTAGCCATGCTGGTTAAGTGTGCCTTGAATTCTAAATAAATCACTGACAGTGTCACCAGCAAAGCACCCCCACAACATCACCGGTCCAATGTCCATTGCTCATGCTCACCGGTCCAATGCCCAAACAAGTATTTTCTTCTTATTGGTATCCTTTAGTAGTGGTTTCTTTGCAGCCATTCGACCACGAAGGCCTGATTCACTCAGTCTCTTCTGAACAGTTGATGTTGAGATGTGTCTGTTACTGGAACTCTGTGAAGCATTTATATGGGCTCCAGTCTGAGGTGCAGTCAACTCTAATGAACTTATCCTCTGCAGCAAAGGTAACTTTGGGTCTTTCTTTCCTGTGGCGGTCCTCATGAGAGCCAGTTTCATCATAGTGCTTGATTGGTTTTGCGACTGCACTTGAAGAAACGTTAAAAGTTCTTGAAATTTTCCGCATTGTCTGACCTTCATGTCTTAAAGTAATGATGGACTGTCGTTTCTCTTCGCTTGTTTGAGCTGTTCTTGCCATAATATGAACTTGGTAATTTCCCCTTTCATGGAGTGACTCATTATATAAGTGAAGTGTTGTATGTTTTCAGGCCCAAGGGTACTGCATGGATGTCAACAAATCACTAGGGAATAACAACTCTCTAAGGAGCATATCCTGAGTGCTTACCCTGCATAACTCCATTACTAGAGATCGAGGGAGAGAGAGAGAAAAGATGATGGACGGACGGACGGACGGACGGACAGGCAGACAGACAGACAGGCAGGCAGACAGGCAGGCAGGCAGGCAGACAGACAATGGGAGTACAGTAGTATTACCATGTACTTATACTCCACCATGTAAAGCTAATCCCTCCCATTCCAGATTATGGGCTAACTGGATTATACCTGCCTGTGGATAGATGATACTGCACCAGCTAGCTACTGCGGCACAGAGACACATTGCCAAATCCATCCATACACGTCAGTGACCACTCTCCTCTCCTCTGCCCCTCCACACACACTCTCATCTCCTCTTCTCTCACCTTGTTTCACTAACACATTGATTCATGGATATTAACCTTAATGTTAACCGTGACCTGATCAGTTGTGATTCAACCACAATCATCCCTGTGGTCGCCATATGACCTTTGACCTGGTTTATCCTATTAAATGTCAATTCAGATTGGAATTCCATTACTCAGATTCCATGTTTCTACACTGATCTCTGTGATGTCAATCATCATCAAAGAGAGAACCACCAATGTGATTATTATTGACTGGTCAACGTGAATTGATTACATCGTCTTTTATTGTGCTAATAAATGCCTTGACAATGCTTCAGTTACAGCAGGTCTAGGGGGCTCCTGAAGACTATAAGTAACCAGTCACCAGCGCACACACGAACACACACACACACACAGGATCGTTATAGTGAACAATCAGCAACACAGTCATTGAGTCTCATTGAGGTCTTGTGGAATACTCCACTGTTAAAGGCTCAGAAAGAGGGGAAAATACCCAAATCCCTCAGACAGAAAAGCTCTTTTCAGTGTTTTGTTCCTTCCAGCTAAAAGGCCTGTGTCTGGTTGGTACTGGTCTTTGTGTGTCCTCGTTTGGCCAGCTAAATGCTCACAATGCACACTTTCATCAGGAGCAACATACAGGCTGGGAGGAGGGAGAAAGAAAGATCTGATGCCCTCTGACCTTTCAATGAGCGGTAAACCAATTGTGTTCCCATTGTCTTCAGCCCCATCGCCTAGCAACCCATCCCTGGAGTATGTGTGTGACTGTGTGTGTTCCATGACTGGAATAAATACTGAATTGCTAATAGTCACGCATCAATGGTTTGTAACTTGGTTCATAACTTCCACTTACATGACATCCATCAATTGAATTATTATGAACAGATCATGTGGAAATCAAGTGACAACTTTATTAGGTACATATTGCCTACAGTATCAGCCAGACAGCAAGCAATGCATTAGGCCTACATGCCACTCACTCTTACTCAACTTACCCCCATATAAAGAGAATATTACAATATCAGCCAGACAGCAAGTGATGCATTAGGCCTACATGCCACTCACTCTTACTCAACTTACCCCCATATAAAGAGAATATTAGCAACTTCAATCACCAGAAGGGGATGAAATCAACTATTTTGGTTTGTGAATTATTTGGTATGACAAGATCTAGACATTTAAAGGTAATTTCCCATTGAGCCGACATATACAGGGTTTACAATGAATGTGGTCTTTGCGAACATGGGAACATTGCATTTTGCCCGCTATGTACGTTTTAAAGACAATCGGGTTGAATCTAGCCCCTAATCAGGATTTCAGCTTTCAGCTCACAGTGCAGTCACAAGCTTCATAACCATCAACCTTCCTATTCTCCCCCTGCTTCTTCCCTGAATGACATGGAAAGAAAGTCAGTCTATTTCTCTCCACTTCTGTCTCTGTCGTCTGTGTTATGTTTACAAACATGCAGCAACAACTCCCTAGCTACAGTAACCTATTACCACTCTCCGAATACTTCACTGCCCTGTAAATAAATGGACAAGACACAACGGTCTCAGTCCAGTCCAGGTTAATACCCTGCTTTCCAAGCTTCCCCAGTGATCACTTGAGTGATGATAACCTCTCATGTTGCCATTACTGCACCTTACAGGTCATTCATTAACATGACTTGTGTAGGTGTTGAAACACTAACAGTGAGCCATAAAACAGAGTGCAGAGAGAGGAGAGGACAGCGGGAGTCAGAGGAAGACGGAGAGAGAGAGAGAGAGAAGAAAAAGAGGCGAGCAGGGGATTATGTCAACACACACAAGTGCGCACGCAAGTATGCACACACACGCACTCACGCAGTCTGAGAGGAAGAGAGATCAATTGGAGCAGAACTGTGTGTCTGACCTCCAATTTAACTATATAGCGTGAGGATCAGTTATAGGCTGAGAGGGGCAGACAGGGTGGACCAGGGTCACTAGGGTTTAGAGCTGAGAGGACCGTGGAGACAGACACATTGGTCTGAGGAGTACATCAAATCAAACAGCCTGTGAAAGTAGAGTACAGTATTATAAACTATTTCTGTTGGATCCACAACTACCATTGTTTTGTGAGGAGACTGACAGGAGACTCAATAGCAATCCATATATTTTCCAATTTCCCACACACACTTCCAAAAACAGCCATTGTAAAAACTACATAGAAGTGTTCCTTGGCAGCATCACATCAGTGAGAGCAAAGCCAGCCTTGTGAGCCCATGGCCAGAGTCATGATTCCTGCTAACTTCTGCTCCTGTTTTTGTCCCAAATCAGACCAGTCCTGGTGGTATCTGTCATGGCTTTTATCTTAACGTCTTTTCATCTTCTTCAAAAACTGAGAGCGAAAGATTGAATCTTCTTTGAGGGAGAGACTAGATCCTTATCTCACAGAGAGATAAAGAGGAGGGTAGCAGTCAGTCAGCAACAATACATCAAGTAACTCTGCAGTTTACACCAGTGGGGGCTGGTGGGAGGAGCTTTAGGAGGACGGTATCAAACACATCCAACATATGTTAACCAGGTTTGACTCGGTTCCATTTATTCCATTTCAGCAATTACAATGAGCCCGTCCTCCTATAGCTCCTCCCACCATCCTCCACTGGTTTACACCTTCTGTGTACTTAGAAGAAACCTTTCCTCACCTCTAAAAACTGCTATCCCTTGCAGTCCAGTCAGCAGGCAAAGCACTTTGGGGCGAGGGAGGTAACATTAAATTAAGGGAAGCAGTGAAATCTCTGTCTTAAATTTTATGCTACAAGCAATGAATGGCTTTAACTGCAACACTCAAGGAGTGATACAGCCAGGCAAGACAAAATAAATAGGAGTGCATGAAACAAAGCAATAATGTGCAAGAACTGGCCCCTCTGGTTGTTCACAGATCCCAAGGAGAAGGACTGGGAGAAAGGGTGGTTTTTTATCTCTTATCTCCACACTGCACACACAGCAATGTGTGTGTGTGTGTGTGTGTGTGTGTGTGTGTGTGTGTGTGTGTGTGTGTGTGTGTGTGTGTGTGTGTGTGTGTGTGTGTGTGTGTGTGTGTGTGTGTGTGTGTGTGTGTGTGTGTGTGTGTGTGTGTGTGTGTATGTGTGTGTGTGTGTGTGTGTGAGGGGCGAGAGATGGCAGCATAAGACCTGCCGACTCAGTGGTTGTGAGAATTTCCAGAGGAGCTTGTTACCTCTCACTAATTAGTCAACAAGGACTTAGCTTCTGATTACTGTCCCTTTCTAGCCAAATAAATAAACAAATACATAATAAACACGTAAAAAAAAGGTGGCTTAGCTTTTGATTAGGTTTCCCTAGTGACTGAAAAATAGGGTAGGTTTTGAGATGCGCACACAAAAAGTAGACTCCAATATCTTCCTTTAACAAAGACAGTTCATGTATTTTTTGTTGCTGCAGCAGGATATATCATTTTCACATAGATGTTTTGGACAAAGCCGCCTTCTGTGTGTGCATGAATCAGTTTCCACAGGCAAAACTGTGCAACTGTAAAAAATAAATGTTTTTAAAGGACCTTTGGGCTTGAGGATATCCTCTTGGTCTAATGGCTTGGCTTACGAGAAGTCTGTGGCAAGAATCCCACCAGTTACACACTTGTTATGGTATAAATAAACCATCTCTCTCTTGCCTATAGTGATCATGGCTGTATTGATTACACTGCACTGAGAGCATTGATTTCACAACAGTGCTATTGAGATACCTGCCTGCAAATGACACACAGTCTCTGTCCTGTGACGCCTGACCATCCGCTCTTCGACACCCTTTCTTTCTCAAAACTGTACCAGATTGAGTTTGAAGACCTTCTCTCACTCTCATCTAGATTGAGTTGTCCTGTATTCCCAAACCCTCTTGCCATTCCACTTATTTGAGCTATTGCAGGGCTTGATGATTAGTTGACAAGTTGAATTAGGTATGCTGGCACTGAAATAGATTAAATATGTGAAATGGCTGCTGGTCCCTGAGGAGACGGGGTTGGGAGACCCTGAACACAGAGATTCCCCACGTTTCCTCTGTTCTCCTGTTCTCCCTCTCAGTGGCAGCTGTGAAAGGGCAGGAGGAGAGCCCCCTGAAATGAAAATCAAAGCCCTGGCAGGAATCTGATATCCTGTCTTTGTGAGGGGAGCAAGGCCATGGGCATGTGTGTGTCTATGCTGGACTCCGTGCCAGAATTGTAATAGAATTCCACCCTTGCCAGTGTTTGCATTGGAAGCCATTTGTCCGGGTGACAACATTTCACTGTTTACAGTTAATACACACGAGCAGCAGATACAACCTGAGCCTCTCAGTGACCGGAGGACCCAGGCCACAAACATTTGACAATATATGTGCTTGTACATGCTTATAATGCATAATGCTTCAAAACAATTTACACCTGTCAGCTTTAAGTAGTGTTACCACTTTTATTAACAAAGCCTCGGAGCGGAGGAGACGGAGAGGTGGAAAGAAGGAGAGGAGGAAAGAAGGAAAGGAGGAAAGAAGGAGAGGTAGAAAGAAGGAAAGGAGGAAAGAAGGAGAGGAGGAAAGAAGGAGAGGAGGAAAGAAGGAGAGGAGGAAAGAAGGAAAGGAGGAAAGAAGGAAAGGAGGAAAGAAGGAGAGGAGGAAAGAAGGAGAGGAGGAAAGAAGGAGAGGTGGAAAGAAGGAAAGGAGGAAAGAAGGAGAGGAGGAAAGAAGGAAAGAAGGAGAGGTAGAAAGAAGGAAAGGAGGAAAGAAGGAGAGGTGTAAAGAAGGAGAGGAGGAAAGAAGGAGAGGAGGAAAGAAGGAGAGGTGGAAAGAAGGAAAGGAGGAAAGAAGGAGAGGAGGAAAGAAGGAAAGGAGGAAAGGAGGAAAGAAGGAGAGGTAGAAAGAAGGAAAGGAGGAAAGAAGGAGAGGAGGAAAGAAGGAGAGGAGGAAAGAAGGAGAGGTAGAAAGAAGGAGAGGAGGAAAGAAGGAGAGGAGGAAAGAAGGAGAGGTAGAAAGAAGGAAAGGAGGAAAGAAGGAGAGGAGGAAAGAAGGAAAGGAGGAAAGGAGGAAAGAAGGAGAGGTGGAAAGAAGGAGAGGAGGAAAGAAGGAAAGGAGGAAAGAAGGAGAGGTAGAAAGAAGGAGAGGAGGAAAGAAGGAAAGGAGGAAAGAAGGAGAGGTGGAAAGAAGGAAAGGAGGAAAGAAGGAGAGGAGGAAAGAAGGAAAGGAGGAAAGAAGGAGAGGTAGAAAGAAGGAAAGGAGGAAAGAAGGAGAGGTGGAAAGAAGGAGAGGGGGATGGAAGGAGATGAGGAAGGAAGAAGGACAGGAGGAAGAAAGGAGATGAGGAAGGAGAGGAGGAAGAAAGAATCAGAGGTTGAAAGAAGGAGAGGAGGAAGGAAGGAGAGGAGCACTTTGAGAAAGAGTAACCCACCACTGATTTACACTGCTATTAAAACAGTATTACACCTGTCCCCCCCTCCCCTCCTCCTCCTGAAACAGCCCAGAGATAAAAGGAGAGATAGGCCCACTAAGGGTTACTGGGGTTTAAAGGGGAAGTGTAGCAACATAAAGGGCACATTAAGAATTCAACAGCCCGGGTATTGAATCCTGTCACAGCCACGTCAGCTGGAAAGCTAAACCTAGGCAGGCATGGATACAATGAAACAGCCATTTACAGTGTGGAGGAGGGCGGTCTCATGAGAATGAGACCTGAGACAAGAGAGGATCCTAGCATTTTCCACCCTGGTGTGTGTGTGTCCTGGTAGGAATGTCTCCCATAGGTTGAATACAGCTGCAGCTGGTGGGAAAGTGACCTCTGTCTGGAGTCCGGACACTCAGCAATGCAGAACTACAGTGCCTTGAAACATTGCTCTCCATTCAAATGAGTGTCTTTCTTCATGTTAGAGGGCAAAGCAGCACGAGAGGCTGGAGCAGCCAGTAGTATCTCGGAGGAAGAGGTCAGATACTGTAGTGCAATAAGAACATCATCATCATTTCCACTGATTCTCTGGCATTATGTCTGCTGACTGGAGCACATTACAGGGTGATCTGGAGAATGCTATTTAGTCTATTTCTACAGTATGACTGAGTAACACTGTGAAGTCTATTTCTACAGCACGACTGAGTAACACTGTGAAGTCTATTTCTACAGTATGACTGAGTAACATTGTGAAGTCTATTTCTACAGTACGACTGAGTAACACTGTGAAGTCTATTTCTACAGTACGACTGAGTAACACTGTGAAGTCTATTTCTACTCCCACGCCTGCTCCCGCTCTCCCTCTCTGGTGCTCAAGGGTGCCAAGCAGACCTTCATTATGCACACCTGTCACCATCATTATGTGCAGCAGCGCTTATTGGACTCACCTGGACTCCTTCCCTTTGTTGATTGCCCCGTCTATAACTGTCTGCTCCCCCATTTGCTCCCTGTGTCAGCATTAATGTCGTTATGTGTTCTTGTCCAGACGCTGTCCTGTCCTTTTCCATGTCCGACGCTATTAAATGTTCACTCCCTGTACCTGCTTCTCATCTCTACCAGCCACAATCCTTACATCTACAGTATGACTGAGTAATGCTGTGAAGTCTATGTCTACAGTATGACTGAGTAATGCTGTGAAGTCTATGTCTACAGTATGACTGAGTAATGCTGTGAAGTCTATTTCTACAGTATAACTGAGTAATGCTGTGAAGTCTATTTCTACAGTATGACTGAGTAATTCTGTGAAGTCTATTTCTACATTATGACTGAGTAACTCTGTGAAGTCTATTTCTACAGTATGAGTGAGTAACACTGTGAAGTCTATTTCTACAGTATGAGTGAGTAACACTGTGAAGTCTATTTCTACAGTACGACTGAGTAACACTGTGAAGTCTATTTCTACAGTATGATTGAGTAACGCTGTGAAGTCTATTTCTACAGTATGAGTGAGTAACACTGTGAAGTCTATTTCTACAGTATGAGTGAGTAACACTGTGAAGTCTATTTCTACAGTACGCCTGAGTAACACTGTGAAGTCTATGTCTACAGTATGACTGAGTAATGCTGTGAAGTCTATGTCTACAGTATGACTGAGTAATGCTGTAGAGTCTATTTCTACAGTATAACTGAGTAATGCTGTGAAGTCTATTTCTACAGTATGACTGAGTAATGCTGTGAAGTCTATGTCTACAGTATGACTGAGTAACGCTGTGAAGTCTATTTCTACAGTATGAGTGAGTAACACTGTGAAGTCTATTTCTACAGTATGAGTGAGTAACACTGTGAAGTCTATTTCTACAGTACGACTGAGTAACGCTGTGAAGTCTATTTCTACAGTATGACTGAGTAACACTGTGAAGTCTATTTCTACAGTACGACTGAGTAACACTGTGAAGTCTATTTCTACAGTACGACTGAGTAACACTGTGAAGTCTATTTCTACAGTATGACTGAGTAACACTGTGAAGTCTATTTCTACAGTATGACTGAGTAACACTGTGAAGTCTATTTCTACAGTACGACTGAGTAACACTGTGAAGTCTATTTCTACAGTATGACTGAGTAACACTGTGAAGTCTATTTCTACAGTACGACTGAGTAACACTGTGAAGTCTATTTCTACAGTACGACTGAGTAACACTGTGAAGTCTATTTCTACTGCCACGCCTGCTCCCGCTCTCCCTCTCTGGTGCTCGAGGGTGCCAAGCAGACCTTCATTATGCACACCTGTCACCATCATTATGTGCAGCAGCGCTTATTGGACTCACCTGGACTCCTTCCCTTTGTTGATTGCCCCGTCTATAACTGTCTGCTCCCCCATTTGCTCCCTGTGTCAGCATTAATGTCGTTATGTGTTCTTGTCCAGACGCTGTCCTGTCCTTTCCATGTCCGACGCTATTAAATGTTCACTCCCTGTACCTGCTTCTCATCTCTACCAGCCACAATCCTTACATCTACAGTATGACTGAGTAATGCTGTGAAGTCTATGTCTACAGTATGACTGAGTAATGCTGTGAAGTCTATGTCTACAGTATGACTGAGTAATGCTGTGAAGTCTATTTCTACAGTATAACTGAGTAATGCTGTGAAGTCTATTTCTACAGTATGACTGAGTAATTCTGTGAAGTCTATTTCTACATTATGACTGAGTAACTCTGTGAAGTCTATTTCTACAGTATGAGTGAGTAACACTGTGAAGTCTATTTCTACAGTATGAGTGAGTAACACTGTGAAGTCTATTTCTACAGTATGACTGAGTAACCCTGTGAAGTCTATTTCTACAGTATGACTGAGTAACGCTGTGAAGTCTATTTCTACAGTATGAGTGAGTAACACTGTGAAGTCTTTTTCTACAGTATGAGTGAGTAACACTGTGAAGTCTATTTCTACAGTACGACTGAGTAACACTGTGAAGTCTATGTCTACAGTATGACTGAGTAATGCTGTGAAGTCTATGTCTACAGTATGACTGAGTAATGCTGTGAAGTCTATTTCTACAGTATAACTGAGTAATGCTGTGAAGTCTATTTCTACAGTATGACTGAGTAATTCTGTGAAGTCTATTTCTACAGTATGAGTGAGTAACACTGTGAAGTCTATTTCTACAGTACGACTGAGTAACGCTGTGAAGTCTATTTCTACAGTATGACTGAGTAAACACTGTGAAGTCTATTTCTACAGTACGACTGAGTAACACTGTGAAGTCTATTTCTACAGTATGACTGAGTAACACTGTGAAGTCTATTTCTACAGTACGGCTGAGTAACACTGTGAAGTCTATTTCTACAGTACGACTGAGTAACACTGTGAAGTCTATTTCTACAGTACGACTGAGTAACACTGTGAAGTCTATTTCTACAGTACGACTGAGTAACACTGTGAAGTCTATTTCTACAGTACGACTGAGTAACACTGTGAAGTCTATTTCTACAGTACGACTGAGTAACACTGTGAAGTCTATTTCTACAGTACGACTGAGTAACACTGTGAAGTCTATTTCTACAGTACGACTGAGTAACACTGTGAAGTCTATTTCTACAGTACGACTGAGTAACACTGTGAAGTCTATTTCTACAGTACGACTGAGTAACACTGTGAAGTCTATTTCTACAGTATGACTGAGTAACACTGTGAAGTCTATTTCTACAGTACGGCTGAGTAACACTGTGAAGTCTATTTCTACAGTACGACTGAGTAACACTGTGAATTCTATTTCTACAGTACGACTGAGTAACACTGTGAGGTTTATTATTATGCAGCAGTTGTATTTGTATTTATTATGTCAATGGGAACATTAAGGCAGTTATATACAACATGACATGACCTTTCATAACACTTTTCACAACACATTAAGTGTGTTTCCTCAGGCCACTACTCTACTACCACATATCTACAGTACAAAATCCATGTGTACGTGTGTGTAGAGTGTGTGTCTTATCATGTGTATGTGTGTATGTGCATGTGTGTGTGTCTCTTCACAGTCCCTGCTGTTCCATAAGGTGTATTGTTATCTGTTTTTTAACTCTGATTCTACCGCTTGCATCAGTTACCTGATGTGGAATAGAGTTCCATGTAGCCCTGGCTCTATGTAGTATTGTGTGCCTCCCATAGTCTGTTCTGGACTCTGGGATGGTGAAGAGACCTCTGGTGGCATGTCTTGTGGGGTAAACAGGTATACATGGATACAAGTAGCCTGGGTGCATTCAGAACCTCTGAGCACTATTGCTGAAACCACATGTCAGTTTTGACCTCAATCCACTAAGAAAACAGACCTGACCATTTTAGCACCATCATTTTATCACATCGACTCGGTCTATCCTGCCTTCGTTATTCACTCTTTTATTTATTCCTTGTGTCACTACTTCTATTTATTTACTTTGATCTTTCTCTGCATTGTTTGAAAGGACCCATAACTAAGCGTTTCACTGTTAGTCTACACCTGTTGTTTACGAAAGCATGTGACAGGTACAGTTTTATATATTTCCTCCACCCATACCCTGCCTTCCCTCCCGCTTGCTCTGCCCTCCAGGAGCCATGTATCATGTCAATAACATTAGCAGGTATGTACACAGTACAGGGACGTTGCTGGCATTGCTCGGGCGGGAGGCAGCATGCCTCTGTCCATTTCCCCTCACAACTGGTTAGCTGAGTACTGCTGTAACAACAACAGAGGCAGATATAGAGAGAGACAACCAGCCAGGACAGCCTTAGTTCTCTTGCTGTGTGTTTGTCACTGTGTTGAGATATTGGCTGTTAAAGCCAGTGGGGAAGCCAGATAGTTGACAACTATGGCTAAACACATTTACTGACATTTGTGGCTGCTTTGCGTGATGTATTGTTGTCTCTAACTTCTTTGTCCTTTGTGCTGCTGTCTGTGCCCAATAATGTTTGTAGCTTGTTTTGTGTTGCTCCCATGTTGTGCTGCTGCCATGCGATGTTCTCATGTGTTGCTGCCATGCTATGTTGTTGTCTTAGGTCTCTCTTTATGTAGTGTTGTGGTGTCTCTCTTGTCATGACATCAAAACTATGAAATAACACTCATGTAGTAACCAAACAAGTGTTAAACAAATCTAAATAGATTTTAGATTATTCAAAGTAGCCACCATTTGCCTTGATGACAGCTTTGCACACCAACAAGATCAGATCAAGGTTGGGTTATAAATAAATATCTGAAACTTTGAACATCCCACAGAGCACCATTAAATCCATTATTAAAAAATGGAAAGAATATGGCACCACAACAAACCTGCCAAGAGAGGGCCACCCACCAAAACTCACGGACCAGGCAAGGAGGGCATTAATCAGAGAGGCAACAAAGAGACCAAAGATAACCCTGAAGGAGCTGGAAAGCTCCACAGCGGAGATTGGAGTATCTATCCATAGAACCACTTTAAGCCATCTGGCACAAACCCAACACCTCTCATCACCATGAGAACACCATCCCCACAGTGAAGCATGATGGGGCAGGATGTTTTTCCATTCTCCAGCATGAAGGAATGATGGATGGCGCTAAATAGAGGGAAATTCTTGAGGCAAACTTGTTTCAGTCTTCCAGGGTTTTGAGACTGGGACAGAGGTTCACCTTCCAGCAGGACAATGACCCTAAGCATACTGCTAAAGCAACACTTGAGTGGTTTAAGGGGAAACATTTTTAAATGACTTGGAATGGCCTTGTCAAAGCCCAGACCTCAATCCAATTGAGAATCTGTGGTATGTCTTAAAGATTGCTGTCCACCACCGGAACCCATCCAACTTGAAGGACTTGGAGCAGTTTTGCCTTGAAGAATGGGCAGTTTTTTTTGTCTTATTTCTCGTTTATTTCACAAAAGAATATTTTGCAACTTCAAAGTGTTGTGTAAATCAAATGATACAAACCCCCCAAAAGTCCATTTTAATTCCAGGTTGAAAGGCAACAAAATAGGAAAAATCGCAGCCCTTATCCCCGCAGGAGGCCTTTTGGTAGGCGGTCATTGTAAGGATTCGCCACTTTTTTTCCATTTTTGCCTAAAATTACCTACCCAAATGTAACTGCCTGTAGTTCAGGCCCTGAAACAAGGATATGCATATTCTTGGTACCATTTGAAAGGAAACTCTTTGAAGTTTGTGGACATGTGAAAGGAATGTAGGAGAATATAACACAATATATCTGGTAAAAGATCATACAAAGAAAATAACAACCGTTCTTTTGTTTTTTGTACCTCATATTTGAAATGCAAGGGAAAGGCCATAATGTATTACTCCAGCCTAGGTGCGATTTAGATTTTGACCACTAGATGGCAGCAGTGTATGTGCAAAGTATTAGACTGATCCAACAAACCATTGCATTTCTGTTCAAAATGTTGTATCAAGACTGCCCAAATGTGCCTAATTTGTTTATTAACTAACATGCCTACTTAAATAAAGGTTAAATAAAAATATATATTTATAAATGTAGACTATTATCAACAAGTGTGCTCTGTTTTGTTACCTTCTTTCTCTACCTAAGCAGGTTCTCCTTTCCTCAATACACACACTTACACAAGACAGTATAAGCCAAACATGAGTCTGTGGGTAATAAAATGATGATGATGTCTGTGTCCATGGACTACCAAAGGATACTGCAGGCAGCATGTTAATGAGGGGCTAATCACTCACCCAACACAGAGACACGATGAGCATCTCTCACAATAACACGGGTGACATCAGTCACATAACTCCACTTCGTCAGAGCCTTTAATCAGCTGTGTCTAACGGCAGAGCAGACTGACAAAAAAGCAAGTAAGGAGATTGGTGAATTGGAAATTATAATGGTGAAATGAGGATCTGTAGTGTGTGAGAAGAAGCATAGCGAGGGAGTGAAGAGCGGGAGAGAAGATAAAGACATGTAGAGTGTCTGTGAAAAGAGAACAGAAGAGCAAAGAAGAGAAAGGCCCTCCACCCAGCTGAGGGTAATTAGATCCATAGTGTGAGGTCACAACAAGTGGATGAATCTTCCTGGGCCTCTCTTAGCTTCTGTGGACCAGATGGGACTATGACTATATTCTCTCCCTCTCCCCTCCCCTCCCCTCCCCTTCAAATTCAAATAAAAGAGACTACTACAGCCGAAAGGAGAGGCTAGACTCCAAACATCCCCTTGAACTCATACAAAAAAACAATTAAAGCATGTTGCTTATTCATGGATTTCTGGTGACATATTACTCCCTCTGATGGAATTCTATTAGAATTCTCTGGCAATAACATCCTACCCTCCTAGCTGAGAGAAAGCGTAATGATGTGGAACATGGAATGCTAAGCATATCATAACAATAGCAGTTGCACTCCAATGCTTCCAAATTGACTGTTTAATTCATCTCTCTTTCTCTCAGAGTAATCTTTACAATGATGTTCTTCTCTTGTTAAAAAGGACTAAGTGCTTGAACTTTTAGTCTCCCTGTGGACTCTGGGATTGCCTGTTTGGCTTGCTGCTGGTTTGTTGGTAAAAACTAAATTCATATGAGTTGACCTGAAGAAATCACTCACTCACTATCTGCCAAGTAAACACTCTTCATATTAAATTATGATATTGACTTGATCATGTTGATATGTGAGTGTGTGCTGTTTATACATTTATACTTTTCACATGAGAGCAGTTCAAATGACTGCTTGGTATGTATGATGATTGTCAGAGACATGGGATATGACACATTACTACTACACCACACCAATCAGAACCCCCCTTCTACCACCACTGCGATAATCAAAACGCTGTCTTGTTCTCTTCTCCCTCTGTCCTCTCCTCACTAAACTCCACCCTCCTCTCCTCTCCTTCCTCCCTCTGTCCCGTCCACCCTCCTCTCCTCCCTCCTAATCAAAACGCTGTCTTGTTCTCTCCCCCCGTCTGTCCTCTCCTCCCCCCGTCTGTCCTCGCCTCCCCCCGTCTGTCCTCGCCTCCCCCTTCTCCTCTCCTCTCCTCTCCACCCTCCTCTCCTTCCTCTGTCCTCCTTTCCTCCCTCAAGGCGCCAGCATGCTTCAGTTCGGCTGGCAGCTAGCTTATGTCGGCTAGGCAAACAAAACGAGTGTGCTCGCATAAAAAGCGGCAAAAGTACCGTATGTGCATTTTGAGTCTGAATTTATATACGATAACTCAAGAAATCTGTCATACATTTTTATGCATTTTTATGCTGAGGAGATCTTATTCGCACAATTTTACATTTATTGAAGAATCCTTACAGTCCTTACAGTTGACCAATCAGAGACGAAGGAGCATAGACTTTGTCTATCGAACTTTGGCTGGTCTCAAGAAAGAAATTGTGCGCCGAACAGCCCCAAAAAAACTCACCAAAGTCCAAAACTCTTCTGAACTGTATTGGCTGGGAAGCATGCAGATACTTCTAGTAGAAGCACTAAAAGGACAGCCATCTACTCTACCCTAGACAAAGACTGGTTAACCATCTCTTACCAGAAATCACAGGTGGCCTCACATCACTCAGACCCAGAAACAGGGGGGCTCCACCTCACATCACTCAGACCCAGAAACAGGAGGGCTCCACCTCACATCACTCAGACCCAGAAACAGGAGGGCTCCACCTCACATTACTCGGACCCAGAAACAGGAGGGCTCCACCTCACATCACTCAGACCCAGAAACAGGAGGGCTCCACCTCACATCACTCAGACCCAGAAACAGGAGGGCTCCACAGCATCCTCTGTTCATGTTATGCATGAAATCTGTGTGTCTCTGAAAAAGCTCCGCAAAGGGTTAAATAGACTCTGCACACTGTGATGTATGCTCCCTCCCTCCCCATTATTGACAATGTTTCCAGCCTTAGGTCTTAGTCAAGTCTTTGACTATCTCTGAAAGAGCTAACCCAGACGTTTCCAGCCTCCTGTATCCACTTCAACTACAGTATATATACAAGATGATAATAATCAGATCTGAATGCTCATATCGGAGTATGTCTGAAACTGGGAGAGAGACTGCTGCAAGTCAATTACATTGCAAAGCTAATTGAGGCATATATTAGTCAATCACACAGCACCACCGCCCTGATAATCATAGTGTGGAATTAGATATTTTCTCCTTCTGTAGTTCCCCGTTACGATACGCATCAATACTTTCTATTTCACTTCATCACTTCATCAGTCATCACTGTGATGTCTGGAGATGATTACTGGTCTTCATTTAGAATGGATTACTCTGGAACAACACGCTAACACACAATGTTCCTGGGATTATGGAGGAAGGGAGGGAAGGAGAGATAGAGAGAAAGAGGGGGAGTAGTGGCAGAGAGTGGGAGGAAGAAAGAAAGAGAGAGAAAGAAAGAGAGAGAAAGAAAGAAAGAAAGAAAGGAAAGAGAGAAAGAATGAAAGCATGGCCAATCCTCCAACATATCCACATTGTTTCATTCTGCCAATGGGGATTTCTTATCAAAACGCTGCCAGGACCATCATGAAAGGATATGGTAATTAACAAAAACACACACACACACACACACGGAGGTAAAAAGGCGTGTTGAAGAGTGAGGCAATATAATGTGTCTGTTGAGAGGGAATAGCCTTGCAGAGCACTTCTCA
This sequence comes from Oncorhynchus kisutch, assembly GCF_002021735.2. Taxonomy (NCBI): domain Eukaryota; kingdom Metazoa; phylum Chordata; class Actinopteri; order Salmoniformes; family Salmonidae; genus Oncorhynchus; species Oncorhynchus kisutch. The sequence goes on along the minus strand of NC_034187.2, from coordinate 64,498,312 downwards.
CATTCAACGAATTAACTCTCTGCTCAGGTGACAAAGATGATTAAAAAAGAGAAAATATCCCCTTAGCATCCCATAATATATACTCCACATCCTGTCTGCTTGGCCTGCTTCCTTTCAACATGTTGCGAAATATGTTCTTCAAATGAGACACGTTTCGATGAAAGTAAGATGTGTTTTATTTTCCCAAGGGGAAAGTATCACGACTCCCTCTGCTCTCTTTAAAATAGGGATAAAAAAACAGACAGACAGGAAGGGCGAGACAAAAAGAAAGGGAGAGAGAGTGAGAGAATGTTTATGAGGTGTTCTGTGATCATGATGAGTGGAGTTGGGTTTTATTGAAATGAGGAGGAAGAGCAGAAGCGGTTCGCTGCAGACGTGAGAAGAAAGGATGGAGAAAAATAAAGAGAAGCTAATGAGCTGTGTGTATTACAGTGTCCGCTCCCTCACATCTGACGCCTCTCACCCACCCCGTCCTCCTCTACAGACACTATTAACACTGTTGTCACGTCAATTAGTCGGTGAGGACAGGCAGAACACACACAGCATTTGATAAACAGATGGTGGATTTTTCTACTCGTAGCACTATTAAAAAGGAATACAGTTCAAAACAAGAGGAAATTAGCCTCATATCTTCTACTGTACGGTGTAGGCTAAATTATCCTAACGGTTTATCACATCCATATATGAACATTTTTATTCATGCTCATTGCTTTTATCTCACAAAATACATGTTGAAATGTTATATTGTTGTGTCAACATTTGCAAACCAAACACTAGAAAACTACACATGGGTTTATAGAAGACTTGGAGGGGAGCTTGGGCTAGTTTCTGTAAGAATGAACCAAACACCCCAAGGGGCTTCAATACAGAGTTCTACGATTCAAGTGTGTCAAAGCTCCCTCACATTGCATTGTACTTAAAGATACTCCAGCAGACTATGGCCAATTATTCACTCATCTCTCTCTCACACACACACACACACACACACACACACACACACACACACACACACACACACCAAACTGCCGCTGCCTGACGCCGAAGTGAATCCACTCGCCATGAAACTGCTTCATAATGGACATTCTTCAAATAACAGGTTTTCATACAAATGTCATTTTCAAAACAAATGTCTGAAATCTATTTTTCCCCCCATCTCCTTTTAGCTCTTTGACAGTGAATATGATTGTATGCTTCATTGAGATTCTCTGTATCACTCCGGCGGAAATGGTTTTAGAACTACAACGGGAGTGTTTTTAGTCGTGAAGTTGATTTTCTCTGAATCACCCACACCTTTTTCAGATCACACAAATTCATATTATCTCTCTCTCTCCTCAGCTAGTGTGTTTGTGCATTGAAAAGGTGAAAGAGTGCCTTTCCCAGTCGCAAGAGTCAGAGCAAATGCGGTAGCGGCAAGCAACATAACTAGAGTGATCCCAGTAGTGAACTTACTGGCCAATCAGGTCAATCACTTCTATTTCTTCTTTTGCTGTGACTCACCATGCACACAGCTCTGATAGGTCTATTCATCTCACAGTCAGCCCAACAGACTGACAAACTGCATTGTAAATGCAGGCGGCATTGCAGTAATGTATACCATTCATCTGAGTGACTCAGCCAGCACAGCACAGGCTCTTCACAATCCCCATTCCTTCTCCACCATGCACAGCACAGACTGACAAAGTGCCTCAGGTGTCACAGATACATAAAACAGGCGGATCAGACAATTAACACGCTTACGCACAAACACATGTGCACACACACATATATACAGTGCCTTTGGAAAGTTTTCAGACCCCTAGAATTTTGCCAAACGTTGTTATGTTACAGCCTTATTCTAAAATGGATTAAATAAATAAAACTCCTCAGCTATTTACACACAATACCCCATAATGACAAAGCAAAAACAGTTTTTTATACATTTTTGCAAATGTATTAAAAGTTTAAAACAGAAATACCTTATTTACATTAGTATTCAGACCCTTTGCTATGAGACTTGAAATTGAGCTCAGGTGCATTCTGGAGACAGGATTGTGTTGAGGCACAGATCTGGCGAAGGGTACCAAAACAATTCTGCAGCATTGAAGGTCGCCAACAACCCGGTTGCCTCCATCATTCTTAATTGGAAGAAGTTTGGAACCTCCAAGACTCTTCCTAGGGCTGGCCGCCCAGCCAAACTGAGCAATCGGGGGAGAAGGGAATTTGGTCAGGGAGGTGACCAAGAACCCGATGGTCACTCTGACAGAGCTCCAGAGTTCCTCTGCGGGGATGGGAGAACCTTCCAGAAGGGCAACCATCTCTACAGCATTCAACCCATATCAGGCCTTTATGATAGAGTGGCCAGACAGAAGCCGCTCCTCAGTAAAAAGCACATGACAGCCTGCTTGGAGTTTGCCAAAAGGAACATAAAGACTCTCATTGTGAGGTATTGTGTGTCGATTGATGAGGGGAAAAAATGATTTAATCTATTTTAGGATAAGGCTGTAACCTAACAAAATGTGGAAAAAGTCAAGGGGTCTGAATATGTTCCGAAGGCACTGTACACACACTGAAGTACAGACAGTCATAAAACAGACAATGAACAACCTCCTACCTGCAGTTAGGTGGCGGGTCCAAGGTTATCTCAGCCAGCTCCTTCTGAATCCTAGGGAATGAGGAGGAACACACATTACACACACACTTTATATACATTACACACAAACATCACATACAGATTATATATACGTAATGCTAAACCCACACAGACACACGCGACATACTAGCTAGCCGGTGTGTTGTAAAAATCCTGTCTACACACTGAATAACTTATTGATTTCCTAATGAGCTCCTAGCATTGTGATTGAATACAGGAATACATCCTGTCAAGCTATATCAAATATAGGGACGCACTGTTGAATTACTAATCTTGTTTCATGGGATTGTGCAAATTGACATTGACTACAGACAGGCCTTGCTGTGTAAAAGAGTCATATTTGCTTTCTGGACAAATCAACTATGAATCTGATATTGAGATGAGGATTTTAATGACTCAGGGTGGAATAAATCTGACTGATTTAGTCTCTCTCTCTCTCCTCCCCTACTCTCCCCTCCCTCTTTCTATCCTTCCCTCTCTCTTACTTTCTCCCCCTTCCTCTCTCCCTACATGTTGGAATCCTTTCCACAGCTAACAGCTAGACTAAATAAAGGTTTAGTTTAGTGAGTAGACGGGATCAAGACAGGGTTCAAATTACACTGTCGTACACAGCACTGCTCATTACATACCTATGCTAATGATTTGCTCTGAGGATTCTAACAGCCAGGTGCTGTTTTTATTTTATTTTTTACAATCAATGACTTCACCGTCCATTAAGGCTGCAATATTCCACTCACACTGAGACAACCCTGACAACAAGCTACTCTCCAGGGTTTGGAACTGGTTCAGGGAACAAAACCAAAAAACAGAAAAGAATGAGAACTGGGAACGAAAGTGATCTATACTGTTCCGGAACAGAACTGTTATTTTAAAAGCATGGGAACAGGTTAATACTGTTCTTTTACATTCCTGGATTTTTTTCCCCCCAGTGCCACAAAAAAAACACAACAAAGTGCCTATGCAAAGTACTCTCTCTGTCACTCAGAAACTTATTCCAGTGTCTGCCTGCCAGCTGAAAATCTTTAGCAGTGTGTGTGCATGTATAGGCTACCTACCCCTCCGAAGCATAAGCTACTGTAGCCTACCGACGTTACAAGCGTGATTCAGAAATTAGGGAGAGAGATTTTTAATTGGTCCCACATTAAGCCAACTCTTTCTTGGAAGTTCAAAGACATTCAAAAAGTTCCCTCATAGAAGTCGCTCCTCCGTAGGTATAATTCTGTGGGCCTAATTCAGATAATACATGTCATAACAAGATGCCCAGTGCTTCAAGCCTCCTCCTCCACCCTCTCTCGCTTTCCCCCCACCCGCAAAATTTCAGTCGCACCTCGCGCCCTACACTTGTCTGTCCAATGCATGTAAACAACTAACTATAGCTTGCTGCTCTATCCGCACTGATTGGTGAAGTAATTTAATGTTGATTTCAGAGGTTTAAAAAGAAGCCGAAAGGAACGATATAAAACTTAACTTTTTTGGTGTTTGAACTGGTTCAGATATTTATTTTCCTGGTCGGAACAGTGGAACAGAACAACAACAAAAATGGTTCTGTTTACTAAACGATTGGAAAATAATTTTGCTTCAAACCCCTGCTACTCTCATGAATAATCATAAACCTAAAGATTTTGAGATATAAGCCTAGTTCCGAATGTATAAAGCGTCTCAGAGTAGGGGTGATGATGTAAATGAGGTCCTCCCTGTCCATAACAATTTGATTCATTATGATCTAAAAGGCAAAACTGATCCTAGTCTGAGACGCTTCATGTGGCCCCTGGCCCTAAGTCATCTATGCACAATGCTCGCAACAAATGTTGTTACTATCTGTCATTGTAAATAAGAATTTGTTATTAACTGACTTGCCTAGTTAAATAAAGGTAAAAATGTTTTAAAAATAAATAAAATAGATATAAAAAATAATCATAATAATAAACCCCCCCCAAAAAACATATGAACATATAAATATGGTTTAAAAATGCACAAAAAATAATAAATATAAAAAAATAAAAAATAAAAAAGATACGTTCAAAAAAATATTTACATCTGCTAGATGAGCTATACAAATAGTCAGCTGCAGCCATGGGGGAGGACAACGACAAGCAGCCTTCCAATATCAGGAGACAGGGAATCATCACAACATCAGTTGAAATGGCACACCTCCGCTCACCACCCCTACCACCACCGCCGCCGCCACCACCACGGCTCAGAGCGGGAGAGAACCTAAGGTGGTCCTTTTGTTAAATTAACCTGTCATCCCTGTCGCTGTCGACTCATTCCCTCGTTCCTCTCCAAATGTCACGCCATGGAGGAATGTGCACACATACACACACACACGGACACACACAGAGGAGTGCTGACAGGTAGGCACCACACCTCAAAGAGCGAGTGAGCGATGGCAGAACAAACGACAGCAGATCCCCTCATCTCCTCTGTGTGCTTGTATTGATAATAAACTCTCTGGTTCATGATGAGAGGAGACTGAGGGTAAATCATTGTGCAGTGGGAAAAGACATCTTTCTGCAAGGGGCTGTATAACTGTAATACAATCACCACGGTTATGGAGTAAGTCGTTCCCAGGCTTGAATGCACAGTACGCTCTGTAATTTCATCTACAGTATTTTCTCCTGAAGTGGCAAACTTTACCTGGTGAGGCTGCAGGCTGTTAAGAGAGAATGGAGGGAGGAATAAATGAGAAAATGAACGGGGGAATCCATGGGGAAATGGACTAATTACAGAACATGCAGGCCTCCCTTGTTCATGTTCACGCATCCATGGGCTCTCTCTCTGTGACACAAACACTTTGTTTTTCTCTAATGTCCCACAGACCATTGAATTTCATAATAACCCATTGATGGTTATAATAAATCCACTGCTTCAAGGTGCATCTGAGTCAATATCATCTCCGTATTATACTGTTTATGAAGTACTTTTGAACAAGACCATTAAGGGCACTTCCTTACACAACCTACATGGACAGAATAGAATAAAGAGAATTTCAGCTATACCTCTTGGCGCTGGTGGAGAGCTTGGCAGCGGTCTTGCTGGATATCTTGGCCTCTTTCTTCTTGGGCATTGTCTGATCTCGCTCCTGACCCAGCTCCTGACCCGGAGGGGCCACCTCTCTCTGCTCCGCGTCCCAGCTGCCTCCACTTGTGTTGGGACTGTCTTCTGGCCTCGAGCTGGGCTGCACCTCACTGGACATCCTGGCACTGGGACACACATACATTCGGGGGCACACACACACACAGATAAAGGTTTGGGGTTTCCCTAGACACCTTACAAAGCAGGCGTATCACCTGACTAAAGATATAGCAATCAAAGGTTTGAATCCTATTGGTTCGGTGGTTGTCTTTTAGTCAGTGGCTATTCTGTTAGAAGTACAGTATTAAAAACCAAACCACCAGAGACGGCCAGCCAGCCAGCCACAACAGAATTAAATACTGTTCCCCTCCTAGGTCTCAGGTCTTTTAAAGGTCATTATAGTAAGGCAGGCAGGTTCCATGTCCCCACAGACCAGCTCACACTACAGCCTCTATAATCAAAGCTCCTTCTACAAGGTCGCATTGAGGAAATGTAATTTCCCAACATACCATATGAGCCTTCAAGGTGAAGCTGTGCATTTTAAACATTCACAGAATGAGAAGTAGTTGTTTGAGTAAATGGGGGCTGTGTGTGTGTGTGTGTGTGTGTGTGTGTGTGTGTGTGTGTGTGTGTGTGTGTGTGTGTGTGTGTGTGTGTGTGTGTGTGTGTGTGTGGGGGGCTACTGTAAAGGAGCAGATGGTTGCTGAAATGAGCATCACATTCCAGAAAGAGCATGACGACAGACAGCAGATCTTCAATCAACGCAAAGTGCAGCTATAACACACACACTTTGGTCATGAACACTCAGAATCCGTTGGGCAACATTCTGCACAGACAGTAATTGGATTCATTAACACATTTTTCTCTTGATGCAGTGATTGGTGATTTCTACTGAGGCAACTGATGAGTGTTGTTAATAGGCTAAGCATACAATAACAATGCATGATCTTCTAGGAAACATGATGTTTCTGTTCGATTTGATTGATTCTACTCTATGAATCATATCTATTTGAAAAGTGAAATACTTATGATCAATTGAAATACTGTGAGATTTGGCTATCAAAGACCTTGACGCACATACATGTAACAATAACATAACACTATCATTGCAACCCCCCAAATGAGGATATCGTTCTTCTCCCAGGTCATCGGCTCTTTAAACACTTTCAGTGTTCTCCTTTTGAAAAGGACCGGTGATGATAAAAACAGCTGAAAAGTAACGAATCCCGTGCTGCATTGGTCTCACAGTCATTCATACAACAACAGATAAGGATGAGCACATTTTTCTTTTGTTGTGTAAATAATCCCTGTTGTCACGCGGGGCTGTCACAATAACTGAGCCAGTAGGTCTACTGCTGGGGGAGCAGCCCTCACATCGCGTGCACCCCACGCAATTGAGGAGGCCTAAAAATGAACACCCCAACAGTAATAGGAGAACCCTCGTGTTCCCTCATTGCCTAAAGATACGCTGCCACACAAAACAAATCGTTCGCAGCAGCATGAGTGAAATATTAGCTGAGAAGCTTTTTAGTGCCCACATCAAGAAGAGTCATCTAGAAACCAAAGACCCCCCCCCCCCCCCCCCCCCCCCCCATATGAGGATATTGTTCTTCTCCCGGGCCATCGGGTCTTTAAACATTACTTTCAATGTGCAGTTGTTACAATGTTTCAGAAAGAGATTACCTTCCAAATAGTTGACGCACAGACGGTCGACGCAAACAATGTTCTATCAACACCTGAAGTAGGCTATATCCTGTGTGTTGCTCGACCGTTCTATTCGATCTTGGTCTCCGCTTTCGTTATCCGCTCTGGCTGTGAGAGAATGAGACAACCGGACCGCCTCTGAGCGCGCGCTCTCCTTTTTTTCTTCCACAGTGGGTACACGAGTACGCGCAACCAAGTGTGTGTGTATTGCGCTGTTCTAATGGGGTAACAAGCATTGGCTGTAGAGGAATAACGGTAAAACCTAACTATATATCATGAATAGGTTACTGTCCTTTTGCTATATTAGGGCATTTTCGCTTCCACTTTTTCTGTATTTGCAAAGTTCAAGAAAAGTACACATTACCATCATCTTCAAATCAGACAAGCTGCAGCACCCCCTGAAAAATCTGAATTAAAAAATTGTTCTCACAAAAGTAGTGCGCTGAGCTTTTATTTATTAGCGGACCTTTTATGTTTTAGCGGACCGATATAACGCGAACATATTTTTTAGCACCCCCGCCTGAAAACAATAAAAAACAAAAAAAATATGCAGCACCCCCACCCCCAAACTACTCCCTGCGGCTATGCATTTAAGCATATTGAACAACTGGAAATATTATTTTTCACAGTGAAAAGGTTTCAAATACATTACTCACAACAACAAAAAACAGGAGAAAAAAACGGACAATCTCTTCCATACTCAGGAATTCACCGAGCGTGGCGGAACCAAAGTTATGGGAACGATGTCTCCTCACGCGGTGTATAAACTATGAAACTACTTCCTCTCTATCGCAACATGCGCCATTGAAAATCAACGTAGGCCATGTTTTATGGCATTCATTGTTCAAGTCCGTCTTATTTCTGTAATTTGTGGTTAAGGAAATAACAATGGAGACGATTTTAGAACAACAACGTCGCTACCATGAGGAGAAGGAAAGGCTGTTGGATGCCAAAACAAAGGAAATGATGCATAAGAAAACCACGGTATGTGTTGCATCAATGATAATGCTATTTAATGCTAATGAAGACGTTAATTGATCCAAAGTCAAAGCAAATCAATGTTAGAGTATTAAACAAATTCATATGAGCTAACGTTATTGATGAGGATAGTAGCTTATGTGTTATTATTTTGTTTATTTGTGGTCGACTTTTGTTTATTTGTGGTCAACTAACAATTGTATCAGTTACAATTTAGCTGGCAACAATTGTATTGTCAGCCAGCTAACGTTAGTTGCATTAGCTATTTGGCTAACTTGCTATCCAACTAGCTGACGCTAGTAGTGCTAACTAGTAAATACAACACAATGGGATGGAGTTTGGTCCCGTTTCTGTCTCTGCCAGCTAACTAATATTTATGCATGTTTCTTCTCAAACAGTTACGCGAACAAATAAACTCAGACCATCGAACAAGAGCAATGTTGGATGTGAGTATTCTGTGATATTGAAACAACACAAGTTGCACCTGTATTTTCATATTAACTTGTCTTGTGGCTAACAGTTAGCCTACTTATTTACCTTGCCAAGGACATGAATGATATGACAGTTTTTTTTAAATGACAAGCTTCGTGGTCCTTTCAGAGATACATGGACGTGAGTTCAACTGTCAGGGAAGCATATGAAGACAAAGATGGGTAAGTTTGTGTTTGTAATGTTTCAAGCTCTCATGCATGATTAGCCTTGCTATGTGGAGTAAATCAGACGTGTAATATTGTTGTGTTCTCTTTCTACAGTATGAGGAAGGATGAACTGAACGCCATATCAGGACCAAATGAGTTTGCAGAGTTCTACAACAGACTTAAACAGATCAAGGAGTTCCACAGGAAGCATCCTAATGAGGTAAATTTGTCAGCTGCTTCCTGTCTGTCCTAGCTATAAACTGAAGAAATCATGCCAGAAGTATATCTTCTCTGTTGAGAAGGTTCTCAAAACTACAATATGTAGTTGTAGACACAGATCTGCCATTGTTTTGGTAAAGAGCTGAGGGGATGGGACAGGAGAAATGTAACCACTCTCAAATTCATAGAGAGTTTAGACTGACCATCCATGATATCAAGTACAGTTTGAAATATATTTTTGAGGCTATTGGGGCATAACATGTACTTTTTGGTAAACCAGTCACAGTAGCAGGTAGATTTAAGAATCTAACAGCCACTTAGATTTTTTACCAGCCAAAATATGTTTTTCCTGCTGCAATTACACCAACAAAACAACAAAAATGTATAAGCATACTTTGTAATGTTTCTAAAACAATAAATGTATTCCTAGTAAGAAGTAATTTGGTACACACGAACAGAATACAGGCACCTATCCTCTCCCGCCTGGACTACTGCAACTTTCTGTTGGCCGGGCTCGCCGCTTGTGCCATCAAACCCATGCAACTTATCCAGAATGCTGCAGCCCACATGGTTTTCAACCTTCCCAACTTCTCTGTCACCCCCCCCCACACACACTCCACTGGATTCCGGTCGAAGCTAGGACAGCAGAGTCCTTGCCCATCTTCTGAAAACATCTGAAACCCTACCTCTTCAAACAGTATCTTAAATAGTCCCCCTCAACAACTAAAAATGTAATGTGAACCAGCACTTTCACTTGACACCCCTCCCCCTTTCTAGCTCTGACTCTACAGATAGCTGCTTTATTGAGGAAACATGTACTTTCTCTGCCTGTGATATGTGGTTGTCCCACCTAGCTATCTTAAGAAGAATGCACTAGCTTTAAGTCGCTCTGGATATGAGCGTCTGATAAATGACTAAATTGTAAACCATGTACATTGTTTAATTACATTTTTTAAATAAAAATATCACGAGACATGTTCACCCGCCCATTTAAGGGCAGGAGGTTACAGTGGTAATGTGACTCGAGTCATGTTTGCATGTGAGATTGGGCGACTTTTACTTGAGTCATTTTCTATTAAGGTATCTTTACTTTTACTCAAGTATGACAATTGGGTACTTTTCCACCACTGGTAGTAGAAGCGTTGTCTTCTCTTCCCTAGCAGTAGAAAAACCTAGTTTGTGGACTAAACCATGTAAATAGCCAAGAAACACAAGGACAAAGTCTCACTTCAGTAGATGTTGGTTTCAAGTAAATTAAACCAACTTTTATGCCTGTGCGCAGCGCTACTAAAAAAAAAAGCCAGGCAGTGTTGCAGCGCAGGGTAGAATAGGCTATACAGGGTTATTTGACTGTTTTAATTTACCAGCTATGAAACGAAATGGAAGAAATATTTTAAACAGCTATTGCTGCATTTATTTTACTATGAATGTGATCATACTTGGCTATTTTTAGTCAACTGCAAGTGACATGCTTGCACTGTGGAGCCAATGTGGCAGGTGAAATGGACAAGCACAAACACTGTAGAGTACAACCTCCATGGCCTAAAATGAACACCCGCCAATGCCAAAACCTATCCACATTTGGTGGGTGTTAATTTTAGGCCATGGAGGTTGTACTCTACAGTGTTTGTTTACAAACAATGGAGTAAAACAAGCTTATATTTTGGCTTCTGGTGGGGTATGACCGTTTAACTAAGCGCATGAGGCATTTTTAAGTTATTCTTCAAGAACCAATGGGGTTATGTCATTAATTTATAAGTCCAATAGATACACCATTGCAGATTTCCCTTTTAAATTACTATTATAATTCTATATGTCTATGGATTCTATATGTAATTCTACAGTTCCATGTGCATGAAAGGAAAAAGTTCCTCGTGTTATTGCATGTTCCACAATAAATGTCTTAAACCAAATCTTGAACAAAAGTTTGGGTCAACCAACCTTCATCCGGGTTTATCATGTCTCCTGCTGTGGCTAAATCTGTATGTTATTGTTTCAGATATGTGTGCCCATGTCCATGGAGTTTGACGAGCTGGTCAAGGCTAGAGAGAACCCAACTGAAGAAACACAGAGTGAGCGTATACACTATAGTGATGGTATCCATGTCGGACTCTCAGTGTAGGTATTAATATAATGATTTATGTGGTCTTTCCCCAGACATGGTGGAATTCAGTGATGAGGAGGCCTACGGACGCTACCTGGATCTCCATGACTGCTATCGGAAGTTTGTCAACCTAAAAGGTGCCGAGGTAAGGTGCCCACTCTCCATATCCACCATAATCTTCATAGTCTATTGTAAATCTATACTAAAACCTTCTGGCCTCTCTGTTTCAGAAACTGGAGTACATCAGCTACCTGTCCTCGTTTGACCAGCTGTTTGATATCTCCAAAGACAGAAAGAACGCTGAATACAAAAAGTAAACGTAGCTAACTGTTTTTATCATGCAGATCTTTTCTTTGCGAATGTACTATACTAAACACAACATGCAACAATTTCACTGATTTTACTGAGTTACATTTCATATAAGGAAATCGGTCAATTGAAATAAATTCATTAGGCCTTAATCTATGGATTTCACAGATATATATTTTTTAAAGTAGGGGTGTGGATCAGAAAACCACTCAGTATCTGGTTTGACCACCATTTGCCTCATGCAGTGTGACACTTCTCCTTCCCATAGAGTTGATCAGGGTGTTGATTGTGGAATGTTGTCCCACTCCTCTTCAATGGCTGTGCGAAGTTGCTGGATATTTGCAGGAACTGGAACACGCTGTTGTACACGTAAATCCAGAGCATCCCAAACATGCTCAATAAGTGACATGTCTGGTGAGTATGCAGGCCGTGGAAGAACTGGGACCTTTTCAGTTTACAGGAATTATGTACCGATCCTTGCGACATGGGGCCTGTGCATTATCATGCTGAAACATGAGGTGATGGTGGCAGATGAATGGCACAACAATGGAATGGGCCTCTGGATCTTGCCATGGTATCTCTGTGTATTTAAATTGCCATTGATAAAATGGAATTGTGTTTGTTGTCCGTAGCTTATGCCTGCCCATACCATAACCCCACCACCATGGGGCACTCAGTTCACAACGTTGATATCAGCAAAACGCTTGCCCACACGACGCAATACAAGCTATCTGCCCAGTACAGTTGAAACCAGGATTTATCAATGAAGAACACTTCTTCAGCGTGCCAGTGGCCATCGAAGGTGAGCGTTTGCCTACTGAAGTCGGTTACGACGCTGAACTGCAGTCATGTGAAGACCCTGGTGAGGATGACGAGGACACAGATGAGCTTCCCTGACAGTTTGTGCAGAAACTCTTCAGGTGTACAAACTTGGTTTCATCAGCTGTTCAGGTGGTTTGTCTCAGACCATCCCATAGGTGAAGATGCCGGATGTGGAGGTCCTGGGCTGGCATGGCCGGTTGGGTTAAATGACAGTGGAGGTGGCTTATGGTCAAGAAATTAACATTTAATTGTCTGGCAACAGTTCTGGTGGCCATTCCTGCAGTCAGCATGCCAATTGCACGCTCCTTCAACTTGAGACATCTGTGGCGTTGTGACACAACTGCCTTTTATTGTCCCAGCACAAGGCGCACCTGTGTAATAATCATGCAGTTTAATCAGCTTCATGATATGTCACACTTATCAGGTGGATGGATTATCTTGGCAAAGGAAAAATGCTCACGGACAGAGATGTAATCAAATTTGTGCACAACTTGAGTGAAATATGCTTTTTGTGCGACTGGAACATTTCTGGGATCTGTTATTTCAGCTCATGAAACATGGAACCAACACTTGACGTTGTATTCATATTTTTGTTCAGTATAAATGTTATTCCTATATAGTACCTTTTGAATTTGTTTGGTTTTCCATCAGGTTGTGTGACACCTGTGTTATGTTATAACAGGTACTTAGAGATGCTACTGGAGTACCTTCAGGACTATACAGAGAGAGTCAAACCTCTGCTTGACCAGAATGATCTCTACGGCAAGATCCTGGGAGAGTTTGAGAAGAAGTGGGAGATGGGGACCTTCCCTGGCTGGCCAGTGAGTGTCCAAGATGGGGAGGACGTCTACTATAGCGACAGTAGTGTGATGGTCTAGATGGGTGTTTTAATTATTATTATTATTTTTTAATTCTCTTATAGAAAGAGACGAGCAGTGCTCTGACCCATGCAGGAGCCCACCTGGACCTTTCTGCTTTCTCCTCTTGGGAGGAGTTGGCTTCCCTGGGTCTGGACAGGTTGAAGTCTGCCCTTATGGCCCTGGGCCTGAAATGTGGAGGGTAAGCAATTAACATGCTCTTCTGTGGCTGAGAGGTCATCTATGGACATGCAATCAATCTGGAATATAGTAATAACTGTATTGTAATTGCAATGTTATAACAGTAACTGGAATAATCTCATATCAAATTCCATCTGTACACTATGAGTATATGTAGACGGTGTAATGATTAGGGCTGTTGAGACCGTATTACCGCCACCCTGCTGGTCACGAAGGCAGTCAAAGTGCATGTTTAAATTCTTTTTTTAAGGTTTTATTTGACCTTTTATTTAACTAGGCAAGTCGGTTAAGAACAAATTCTTATTTTCAATGACGGCCTAGGAACACTGGGTTAACCTCTCTAGGGTACGTGGGACGGTAGCGTCCCACCTCGTCAACAGCCAGTGAAACTGAAGGGCGCCAAATTCAAAACCACAGAAATCCCATAATTAAAATTCCTCAAACATGCATGTATTTTACACCATTTTTAAAGATACCCTTGTTGTAAATCCAGCCACAGTGTTGATTTCAAAAAGGCTTTACGACGAAAGCAAACCAAACGATTGTTAGGTCAGAGCCAAGTCACAGAAAAACCTAGCCATTTTTCCAGCCAAAGAGAGGAGTCACAAAAAGCAGAAATATAGAGAAAATGAATCACTAACCTTTGATCTTCATCAGATGATAGTCATAACTCATATGTTAAACAATACATGTATGTTTTGTTCGGTAAAGTGCATATTTATATCCAAAAATCAGAGTTTACATTGGCGTGTTACGTTCAGTAATGTTTTGCTTCCAAAACATCCAGTGATTTTGCAGAGTCACATGAATTTACAGAAATACTCATAATAAACATTGATAAAAGATACAAGTGTAAATCACAGAATTAAAGATACTTCTCCTTAATGCAACCGCTGTGTCAGATTTCAAAAGAACTTTACGGAAAAAGCACACCATGCTATAATCTGAGTACAGCGCTCAGAGACCAAAACAACCCAAACGGATATCCGCCATGTGTAGTCAACAGAAGTCAGAAATTGCATTATAAGTATTCCCTTTGATCTTCATCAGAATGCACTACCCGGAATCCCAGTTCCACAGTAAATGTTTTATTTGTTCGATAATGTCCATCATTTATGTCCAAATACCTCATTGTTGTTCGCGCGTTCAGTACACAATCCAAACTCAGGACAAACTCGGGTGCAATCACTAGAAGCAGACGAGAAGTTCCGCTACAGTTCGTAGAAACATGTCAAACGAAGTATAGAATCAATCTTTAGGATGTTTTTAACATAAATCTTCAATAATGTTCCAACCGGAGATTACCTTTGTCTTCAGAATTGCAATGGAACAGAGCTCGCGTGAGACTGAGCTCGTGGCTCTCTGCAGACCTCTGACTCATTGCCCTCTCATTCGCCCCCACCTCACAGTAGAAGCATCAAACAAGGTTCTAAAGACTGGTGACATCTAGTGGAAGCCTTAGGAAGTGCAATATGACCCCATAGACACTGTATTCGATAGGCCAAGAGTTGAATAACTACAAACCTCAGATTTCCCACTTCCTGGTTGGATTTTCTTCTTGGGTTTTTGCCTGCCATATGAGTTCTGTTATACTCAGACATCATTCAAACAGTTTTAAACTTTAGAGTGTTTTCTATCTAAATCTACTAATTATATGCATATTCTAGCTTTTATGGCTGAGTAGCAGGCAGTTTCATTTGGGCATGCTTTTCATCCAAAATCCCGATATTGCCCCCTACCCTAGAGAAGTTAACTGTCTTGTTGAGGGGCAGAACGACAGATTTTTACCTTGTCAGCTCAGGGATTCGATCTTGCTACCTTTCAGTGACTAGTCCAACACTCTAATAAATAGTTTAACATTTTAAGCTAAATCGTTCTGATCTGTTACGTCAGCCACATTTGCGTAAAAAAAAAGTTTGTTAGTGGTTGTATTAATTTGATCTCTCACATCCCACAACTGTCCGACTATGTTTGGAATATTTATTTCTCGCACCGAATAGGTCAACTTTTGTACTATAGGGGATAGTAGATTGACATAAGCTAGTGCTTTTGCTGTTTGTTAGAGAAAGGGGGATACCTAGTCAGTTGTACAACTGTAATGTGTCTTCTGCATTCAACCCAATCCCTCTGAATCAGAGAGGTGCGCTGGGCTGCCTTAGTCGACATCCACGTCTTTGATGCCCGGGGAACAGTGGGTTAACCTTCTTGCTCAGAGTCAGAACGACAGATTTTTACCTTGTCAGCTCAGGGATTAGATCCAGCAACCTTTCTGTTACTGGCACAACGCTTTAACCACTAGGCTGCCGTCAGGCGTACTCATCTTGTTGGCTCAGGAAAAGTAAATGTGGACATTTCTTCTAATATCTTCAACTTGCACCTCGGAATTGCGTCCCCCGTCTTCACTTGTAGCCTGTGAGAAAGACCAGAACACGTGAGTGAGAGGTGCTTCGGCGCAGGCAGCACTAGGCATGTAATATTTTAGAGTGCATTATGGCCACGCAAAGGGGATGCTGCCGGGAAATTCGACACATTATCAAGTGCTTCTCAAATTGTGAATGAGACTGACCGTGTACAGCCTGTGCAAAAAAACAAAGCAGAGCTCATGCCTTTTCAAGCGCATTTTTTTTCATTATGTGGCCTTACAATTTATTACAAATCAAAACATATAGCCCAGCGTTTGTAGAACAATTAAAGTTATATTAATAACTTTAAATTGAGCATATAGGAGTACCTATTTTTGTTAACCGCTCAACACAGAATAGCTGCTTGTGGCACTCCCTCAAATCGTTCAGAGAAAATATCCTTTCTATTTTATTCAGCTTTGTTAAATTGTATTCTTCATACTATAAAATGCCATGGAATTCTAAGCAAATCTTGTCTGCTAAATGAACTAGTGTAGCCCACAGTCTTTGGCATAGCCAGCTCAGGACCTAACATAAGGACAACTCAGGGTATGCTGCTATTTTCTTCTGAAATAGACTGCTTTTGCTTCATTATGTTTCTTTAGATAAAATAATGGATTTATTGTGAAGGTATAGGCTATATTACATGGATTTATTACACTTTTAAAATGTAGATATTCCAAAGGTCCGCATCAGTGGCTTGTAGGCTGTGTGTGGAAGCCAGAAGATGCTGAATGTGTTTGTTAATTAACGGTCAATTACCGTGAGACAGACAGTTATTTGATTGACAATCACTGGCTGATGAAATGTTGTGACCGCCACAGCCCTAGTAATAACAAATTTAATATCGGATTAGGTGTGTCAGATGAAAGGTTGCTAAATGTGTGTGACCCCACAGAACCCTGGAGGAGAGAGCCCAGAGGCTGTTTAGCACCAAAGGCAAATCTCTGGAATCTCTGGATCCCTCCCTATTCGCCAAGAACCCCAAGTCCAAAGGACCCAAGAAGTATGTGAACTTCAGTTAAACAATTGCATGGTTGTGTTTTTCTGCACCTGGTGGCATGATGTAGCCCTGTTATTGACCAATCTAATCTCTCTGCAGAGACACAGAGCGTAACAAAGAAATCGCCTTCCTGGAGTCTCAGATTTATGAGTATGTGGAAATCCTGGGGGTATGTAAACGCTGCCAAGGATGATGACTCTTATATATTTTCACAATCGTATTTAATCAATGTCAGTAGTTGTGAGGATGACATTTGAAATGGGCCTTTATAAAATGGTTAGTTCCGGCCATTCTATAGGTGTGTGTTACTCCCGATAATCCACACAAACACCTGTTCAGTTCCATCTGATTGTCTATGGCACTGTAGGAGCAGAGGCAGCTGACCCATGAGAACGTCCAGAGGAAGCAGGCCCGGACAGGAGAGGAGAGAGAGGATGAAGAAGAGGAGCAGCTCAGTGAGAGTGAGAGTGAAGATGAGGACAACGAGATCATCTACAACCCCAAGAACCTGCCTCTCGGCTGGGATGGAAAGGTCAGGACCTCCTTCCATACATCCGACCTGTGTACTAGCTGTGATAAAGTTCTGCAATGGCAATCAAATAAAAGAGGTATTATTTATTCAGACTTTATTGTACAGCGGTTGCATGCCACCACGCTAACCTTGTTTATCTGTTCTAGCCCATTCCATACTGGCTGTATAAACTCCATGGGCTGAACATCAACTATAACTGTGAGATCTGTGGAAACTACACATACAGGGGACCCAAGGCCTTCCAGAGGCACTTTGCAGTATGTTCAAATTTCTCATAATTATTAGCTTATGTCATTACAATATCATACTGGGTTATTACATTGTTATATCAATGTCCTCCTTTCATTTTTTTAATGTGCATAATGAATGAAACTGAAGAGGATTCGATTTAAAAAAGTGTAGTAAATCTGTTCTCCGCTAATATTGTTCCTAGCTAATATGTTGTCTTGCCCACCCCCCAGGAGTGGCGTCACGCCCATGGCATGCGCTGCCTGGGAATCCCCAACACTGCTCACTTTGCCAATGTCACCCAGATTGAGGATGCTGTCTCTCGTAAGTAGTTCTGTTAAAGCCCCGATAGAGGCTGATGAGGCAGATGACAAGTGAAAAGAATGAGTATTGTTATTTGGGTTGAATAGAATCATGTTAGAGAAAAAAAAGTGTTACCAGACCAATAAATATTGGTCAGTGTAGTTGTGCATCCAGATTGCCCTCGCAAGTTTCTGACCGCAAAGGTCTTTACTGGCTAAATAAAGAATGAAAAATGACTGGTCATGGCCTCCCGAGTGGCGCAGTGGTCTGAGGCACTGCAGTGCTTGAGGCATCACTAAAGGCCCGGGTTCATCACGGCCGGCCGTGACCGGGAGGCGGCACACGATTGGCCCAGCGTCGTCTGGATTAGGGGAGGGTTTGGCCGGATGGGATTTCCTTGTCCAATTGCGCACTTGTAACGTCTTGTGGCCATCCTGGCACCTGCAAGCTGACCTCGGTTGCTGGCTTCCGGGTTAAGAAGCAGTGCCGCTTCGCCTATCCCGAGTCGGTACGGGAATTGCAGAGATGGGATAAGACTGTAACTACCAATTAGATATCATGAAATTGGGGGGGGGGGGGGGGATAAAAATGACTGGTCTTTCAGTCCATGTACTGGATCATGATGGATGATAATACTGATATGTATTTTTAACCCAGTGTGGTCAAAGCTGAAGTCCCAGAAGTCATCAGAGCGTTGGCAACCAGATACAGAGGAGGAGTACGAGGACTCCAGTGGAAACGTGGTCAACAAGAAGACCTACGAGGATCTGAAGAGACAGGGTCTGCTGTAGAGCATTGAGACGCGCAACGTGATGCCCACAGAAAAATGTCTTTATTTGACCACCTAATCTGTTGTACCTTTAACTGTAACTTGTAATGTTGTTTTTAGTAATTCCTCCCTTTGACAACCTTTTTGAAATGAAACAGCCATTGATTTTAATAATAAATTTGAGTACCATTTGTCACCATTGTTGTTTGAGTAGTTAGTTCTAGTAGAAAGCAATTGTAATGTCTTATCAAGTTGCTTAGGGCGAGGGTATTCAAATCCTTAAGAGGTCCAGAGCTTGCTGGTTTTCTGTTCAACTTGATATTTAATTGCATCCACCTGGTGTCCCAGGTCTAAATCAGTTCCTGATTAGAGGGGAACAATGAACAAATGCTTTCAAGTTCAGAGTTGAGTTTGATGGGCTGAACGACTGCCTCTTCCCTTCCCTAAATGTACCTCTTCTACGTCCAATGGTGCTTTGACAGGACCCATGGTTTGTAAGAATCTCGCCTTGTCACATGGACAGTCTCTTTTTAAGGGAGTGTAGTAGTGGAAGAGAGGGGAGTCTACCTATATCTTTACATTTGCTCATTGATTCCTCTGTTTGCCTGGTATGGAAAATGTAATTTCTCATACATTAAAATATTTAAGGCTTGCTCAGCTGTCTTTTTGGCATTAAACAAATAAGACTTGTACTATATTTGAGTGAGTTAATTAGTCAATATTCTTGTAACATGCCTTGCAGTGGCATGCAAATTGTCTTACAGGATCAGTTTGACAATGTAAGTACAGTTGAGGGAAGAAAGATGCCTGAATATTACTAAAAGAGTTGATCTGATGATGAATTTGGTCTGTTTAATTGTAATATACACCATCTGACAGTCAAATAGTGATACTGTATAGAAACATGTATTAAGCAGAGATATGGAGATAGTATTGTTGTTTGATTGATTGTTTACCAATCAATTTACCAATTGAGCACTAATTCACATAACCACATTATCAGTCTCCAGACTGCACCCATTAAAGGCTACCTCTCGTTTAAAGAGAACTAGGAGCTAAGCCTTTCCTTGGCTGATGGGTTGAGATGGCAGTTCTGGCTCTTGATCTCGGCTGTGTCCTGAGGGCATCCTAAAACAACTACAGTGTGTTCTACAAGTGCTCCTGGACCCTAGGGACAACACTCACGAGATGTGTTTGTGTTTATCTCTGAGGAATACTGAGCTCACCAAAATAATGCCCATGCCATCACATGACAGAATCTGAAACCTTCATTAATTAACACCTTTGCTAGCATGAGTGCCAGATCTGTTTGTACTGTGACTCAGGCTATACTTTTGCAGTCGAATTCCCCGCACGTTATTATTTAGTGCTTTTGAATGTAACTATTGGGAAAACTGGGAGATGGAGACCAACTTCCACAAATGACCACAAACCAACCAACCCACCACAACCATGAGCAAACTGTATCCCATATACACAACCAGGTCAAAGACTGAGAACAGACAAACCATTCACACCACCATGGTTCCACCAGGAAGAGACTTCTACAATACAGAACGTAAAAAAGTCTTCCCTACATCTGACTGGGGGATAACACACCAAAACTTAAGATTTCATCACGAACATCTCTACACTCAAGACTGAGAGAAACAATACAGAAAAAGATAGAATGAAAGTCACCCCTTTGGGGCTCCTGAGTGGTGCAGCAGTCTAAGGCACTGCATCTCAGTGCTAGAGGTGTCACTACAGACACCCTGGTTAAAATCCAGATTATCACAACCAGCCGTGATTGGGAATCCCTCAATTGGCCCAGCGTCGTCCGGGTTTGGCCGGTGTAGGCCGTCATTGTAAATAAGAATTTGTTCTTAACTGACTTGCCTAGTTACATAAAAAAATACATCCTTCAAGAATGAGATATTGAACTATAGTGAGGATGATTCCCAACCCCTCCTGTCTCAGCCTCCAGTATTTACAGTGCTTTGCAACAGTAATCATCCCCCTTGGCATATTTCCTATTTTGTTGCATTACAACCTGTAATTTAAATGGATTTTATTTGGATTTCATATAATGGACATATAATGGATATACACAAAATATGTTGGTGAAATGAAATGAAAAAGAATTACTTGTTTCAAAATATTCTTCCCTTTGCTATGAAGCCCCTAAATAAGATCTGGTGCAACCAATTACATTCAGAAGTCACATGATTAGTTAAATAAAGTCCACCTGTGTGCAATCTTTAAGTGTCACATGATCTCAGTATATATACACCTGTTCTAAAAAGCCCCAGAATCTGCAAAACCACTAAGCAAGAGGCACCATGAAAACCAAGGCGCACCATGAAAACCAAGGCGCACCATGAAAACCAAGGCGCACCATGAAAACCAAGGCGCACCATGAAAACCAAGGCGCACCATGAAAACCAAGGCGCACTACGAAAACCAAGGCGCTCTACGAAAACCAAGGCGCTCTACGAAAACCAAGGCGCTCTACGAAAACCAAGGCGCTCTACGAAAACCAAGGCGCTCTACGAAAACCAAGGCGCTCTACGAAAACCAAGGCGCTCTACGAAAACCAAGGCGCTCTACGAAAACCAAGGCGCTCTACGAAAACCAAGGCGCTCTACGAAAACCAAGGCGCTCTACGAAAACCAAGGCGCTCTACGAAAACCAAGGCGCTCTACAAACAGGTCAGATCAGAGACTCATATCTCCCTCACTAGCTTTAAGCACCAGCTGTCAGAGAAGCTCACAGATCACTGCACCTGTACATAGCCCATCTGTATATAGCCCATCCAACTACCTCATCCCCATAGTGTATTTATTTATCTTGCTCCTATGCACCCCAGTATCTCTACTTGCACATTTGTCTTCTGCACATCTACCATTCCAGTGTTTTAATTGCTATATTGTAATTACTTTGCCACCATGGCCTATTTATTTCCTTACCTCCCTTATCCAACCTTATTTGCACATACTGTATATAGACTTTTTCTACTGTATTATTGACTTTGTTTGTTCCATGTGTAACTGGAATAAAAATACAAAATACTCATCTCTTCAGTAGGTCATATGATTGAGTGTAGTCTGACCCAGGAGTGTGAACGGAAAGGCTCTGGCGCAACAAACTGCCCTTGCTGTCTCTGCCTGGCCGTTCCCCTCTTTCCACTGGGATTCTCTGCCTCTAACCCTATTACAGGGGCTGAGTCACTGGCTTACTGGTGCGTCGGTTGAGTCACTGACGTGATCTTCCTGTCTGGGCCCCCCCCCCCTTGGGTTGTGCCGTGGCGGAGATCTTTGTGGGCTATACTCTGCCTTGTCTCAGGATGGTAAGTTGGTGGTTGAAGATATTCCTCTAGTGGTGTGGGGGCTGTGCTTTGGCAAAGTGGGTGGGGTTATATCCTGCCTGTTTGGCCCTGTCTGGGGGTATCATCGGATGGGGCCAGAGTGTCTCCTGACCCCACCCGTCTCAGCCTCCAGTATTTATGCTGCAGTAGTTTGTGTCGGTGGGCTAGGGTCAGTCATATCTGGAGTACTTCTCCTGTCTTATCCGGTGTCCTATGTGAATTTAAGTATGCTCTCATTCTCTTTCTCTCTCTCGGAGGACCTGAGCCCTAGGACCATGCCTCAGGACTATCTGGCATGACTCCTTGCTGTCCCCAGTCCATCTGGCCGTGCTGCTGCTCAGGTTTCAAATGTTCTGCCTGTGGCTATGGAACCCTGACCTGTTAACCGGACGTGCTACCTGTCCCAGACCTGCTGTTTTCAACTTTCTAGAGACAGCAGGAGCGGCATAGATACTCTTAATGATAGGTTATGTAAAGCCAACTGACATTTACTCCTGAGGTGCTGACTTGTCGCACCGTCGACAACTACTGTGATTATTATTATTTGACCATGCTGGTAATTTAAGAACATTTGAACATCTTGGCCATGTTCTGTTCTAATCTCCACCCGGCACAACCAGAAGAGGACTGGCCACCCCTCATAGCCTGGTTCCTCTCTAGGTTTCTTCCTAGGTTTTGGCCTTTCTAGGGAGTTTTTCCTAGCCACAGTGCTTCTACACCTGCATTGCTTGCTGTTTGGGCTTTTAGGGTGGGTTACTGTAAAGCACTTTGAGATATCAGCTGATGTAAGAAGGGCTATATAAATTGATTTTGATTTGATAACTGTGTGTCAAATTGCTTTATCTTGGCCAGGTCGCAGTTGCAAATGAGAACTTGTTCTCAACTAGCTTACCTCGTTAAATAAAAAGGGACAAAGTTGTGAAGTACAAAAGTATAGGATCCTTGTCTCATCGCGCACTAGCGACTCCTGTGGCGAACCGGGCGCCGTGCACGCTGGCCAGGTGTACAGTGTTTCCTCTGACACATTGGTGCACTTGGCTTCGGGGTTGGATGTGTGTTGTGTCAAGAACCCGTGCGGATTGGTTGGGTTGTGTTTCGGAGGACGCATGGTTCTCGACGTTCACCTCTCGAGTCCATGCGGGAGTTGCAGCGACGAGACAAGACTAACTACTACCAATTGGGGAGAAAAAAGGGGTTATAAAAAAAATATCAAACTTTGAACATCCCATTCAATCCATTCTTAAAAATGTTTACCCGGTTTTTCTCCCCAATTTCGTGGTAACCAAGCCGCACTGCTTCTTAACACCCAGAAGCCAGACGCACTAAAGTGTCGGCAGAAACACCGTGCACCTGGCAACCTTGGTTAGCGCGCACTGTGCCCGGCCCGCCACAAGAGTCACTAACCCGGACGACACTAGGCTAATTGCGGCTGGTCACGACAGAGCCTGGGCGCGAACCCAGAGTCTCTGGTGGCACAGCTGGCGCTGCAGTACAGCGCCCTTAACCACTGCGCCACCCGGGAGGCCCTTCATTCAATCCATTATTTAAAAAATTTAAGAATATGGCATAGCAAACGTGCCACCCACCAAAACTCAGAACAGGCAAGGAGGGAATTAATCAGAGGCAACAAATAGACCCCTGAAGGAGCTGCAAAGCTCCACAGTGGAGATTGGAGCATCTGTCCACATTAAGCCGTACACTCCACAGAGCTAGGCTTTACGGAATTGTGGCCAGAAAAAAGCCATTGCTTAAAGAAAAAAATAAGCAAATACCTTTGGTGTTCACCAAAAGGAATGTTGGAGACTCCCCCAAACATATAGAGAATTGAGCTTTTTGGCCATCAAGGAAAACGCTATGTCTGGCGCAAACCCAACACCTCTCATCACCCTGAGAACACCATCCACTCAGAGAAGCATGGTGGCAGCTTCATGCTGTGCGGATCTTCTTTATCGGCAGGGACTGGGAAACTGGTCAGAAATGATGATGGCTGGTGCTAAATACAGGGAAATTATTGAGGGAAACCTGTTTCAGTCTTCCAGAGATTTGAGACTGGGACGGAGGTTCGCCTTCCAGCAGGACAATGACCCTAAGCATACTGCTAAAGCAACACTCTAGTGGTTTAAGGGGAAACATTTTTTAATATCTTGGAATGTCCTAGTAAAAATCCCAATGACTAGATGTGCCAAGCTTATAGAGACATACTCCAAGAGACTTGCAGCTGTAATTGCTGCACAAGGTGGCTCAACAAAGTATTGACTTTGGGGGGGGTGAATATTATTATTATTTTTTTTGTCTTGTTTGTTTCACCCCCAAAATTATTTTGCATCTTCAAAGTGGTAGGCATGTTGTGTAAATGAAATGATACATAAAAATCTAATTTAATTCCAGGTTGTAAGGTAACAAAATAGGAAAAATGCCAAGGGGGTGAATACTTTCGCAAACCACTGTATTAGTGCAGTAGTTTGTGTGTGTGGGGGGGGGGGCTAGGGTCAGTCTTATGTCTGGAGTAGTTTTCATGTCTTATCCGGTGTCCTGTGTGAATTTTAAGTATGCTTCCTCTAATTCTCTCCCTCCCGGGGGACCTGTTACACCCTCTACAACCACTGTGATATTTATTATTATTAGACACTGCTGGTCATCTATGAACGTTTGAACATCTTGGCCATGTACTGTTATAATCTCAACCCGGCAGCCAGAAGAGGACTGGCCACACCTCAGAGCCTGGTTCCTCTCTAGGTTTCTTCTAAGGTTCCTGCCTTTCCAGGGAGTTTTTCCTAACGACTGTGCTACTACATCTGCATTGTTTGGGGTTTTAAGCTGGGTTTCTGTATAGCACTTTGACATCGGCTGATGTAAAAAGGGCTTTATAAATATATTTGATTACAGATGTCTTCGCTACATCTCAGAGTGAGTGTAGCTTGATTTACCACGACATAACAGATGTTCTACCAACATCTCAGAACAATGGAAACCGTAATGAAGATGTCAGTAATGAAGAATTCCCCAAAGTCAAGACTGACAAAGACTCTTAAGGCCCATCACAAAAACAACCTCCCTATCTGTCTATTCAGGGCTATGATGCAGATGATGTCTTCCCCACAACAGAGAAGGGGAACAGTTACTCTGACGTCAACATCCTGGCACAGGCCGACAGACATGACCCCAATGACTTTCAAGCCACTGTTTCTTACTCAAGACTAGACGATGGCAAAGACATTGATGATCAAGGCGCCACTGCCTCCAATATGAACCAAACTGAGTACTAAACTAACTTCATGCTCTTAGGCAAAGATAAAGGTGAATCAATTTACACACATTTGTAAAAAAAAAAAAAAAAAAAAAACATGGGACCAAATGTTCACTGTTTGCATATTGCTGATCCTTGTGTCTTTTTTTCTTCATCAGTTATTATTGTTTATAATACACAGTCTACTACAGCTGCTGTACAATCCACCATATCTAACATGGGAAGCATGACTGTAAATGCTGCTTTGACAGGAATAAGGTACAAGAACAATTGTGTTCTGTATTTTACAGAGTGTTCAAGCTGCATAGCGCTCTCTAAGATCCTTTGAATTACTTTGCAGGTGAGGTATTGTAAAACATTTAGCTGCATTGGTATAAAATGCCACATGCATAAGAAGTCCGTGGAGGATGTGTTGAGCATTCCTATTATCGCTTTCAAAACGAATTTGTCTTTAACATGCAATGTCAATATACTTGGTTATCACCATGTCAGTAGTCTGAAACTAAACTGTTAATGGATGAAGTATTGTTGATGATTAGTCTGCTGCTGATGATCACTGCTATTGATGGGGATAATGATGATGATTCAACTACTGCTGTTATTGATGATGATTCTACTGCTGCTGCTTGTTAACACAACTGATACACCATCCCACAGCTCAAGAAATCCTCAAGCCAGGTCACCTGGAATATAATACAGTGCCTTCGGAAAGTTTTCAGATCCCTTGACTTTTTCCTCATTTGTTACATTACAGTCTTGTTCTAAAATGGATTAAATAGAACATTTTCCTCAGCAATCTACACACAATGGTGGTGTGGCATGCTGGATGCTTCAGAGACTGCAGACAGAGTACTAAGTGCTCTCCCTTTAACTCGTACCAATGCCACCAGGAGTGCTGTGAGGCCTGGTCTATCTCCTGTCTCAGACTTGACGGTTCTCTAAACATGCCTGTCAACTCTGCCTGCTTAGGCCTGGAGAGTCTCTCCCTACTGGCCCTGAGTGTAACTCGACTGGGCAGTCTACTCGGTAATCTACTAACCTTCCTGTGACAGTATAATCACTTTCCAATATGCATATTTCAGGTTTGTCAGATCCACTGCTTGATTGTCATTAGTTCTTTCATGTTTTCTTAACCTGTGAATATTAGGTATTGTGAAAATAAAACATGTTTTTCCTTTATGGGGGGGTCATGGGTTTGAGTGGGCTGTTCAGTTGTGGGGGTTACTGCCAGGGGATAGGTAGGCCTAAAACAAACTATCTATGGACCAACTACTGTTCACAATTATTTCTACTCAGACAATTAAACTCATACCTCAACTATGTTGATCCTTATATTTCTACGTATTTCATCAGGATTATATCACTGTCAGGTTTACAAAAATAGGTATTTCAGAAGGTGTGCAGTGTAGCTTTGGCTAAACCTTTAAAAGCCTGTTAGAGTAGTGGTCAGAAATAATTTATATTCACAAGATGGCGCTGTAGCACACTTCTATCCCAGAGCTATGGCTGTACAGGTAACTGCCAGAATAATAGAAACACTTGAGGAAATGAGGGATACAAAGTATATTGAAACCAGGTGCTTCCACACCGTTGTGGTTCGTTCGTGAGTTAATTAAGCAATTCACATCCCATCATGCTTAGGGTCATGTATATATTGCTGGGCAGGCAATCATTTTGACTACCATGGCTATGCCACCGGCTATAGGGTGACAATGCACCCATCCACGGGGCACAAGTGGTAACTGAATGGTTTGATGAGCATAAAAACGACGTAAACCATTTGCCATGGCTATCTCAGTCACCAGATCTCAACCCAATTGAACACTTACGGGAGATTATGGAGCGTTACCTGAGACAGGGGTTTCCATTAACAAAACATCAAGTTATGGATTTGCTCGTGGAAGAATGGTGCCGCATCCGTCCAATAGAGTTCCAAGCACTTGTAGAATCTATGCCAGGGTGCCTGCCTTGAAGCTGTTCTGGCTCGTGGTGGCTGGCTGTGGTGGCTCATGTTGGTGTTTCCTTTCTTTTGGCAGTTACCTAGTAGTTTATTTCACGGTTGAGTGAGTTAATTCTGGGCGGAAAGAGGAAGCTGGATAAGTAGGCTGCTAGGGTAACTACGATGTTGCAACAGTGTAACAACGGAGGAATTGCTGATTGAATCCGGGTAAACAAAGCAGAAGACATTTTATAAATACTTGGATGACCTTGTAGTTGTTCTTGACTGCATTTACGTGGTGAACTTTCAAAATGGTGAGTAGTTTGGAATTGTTATTGAAACATGGCAACATTTATGTGTTGCGCCTGCTGGGTGAGTGCTAGTAACGTTAGCAACAAGTAAAATAGTTTTGATGATAGCTAGAGCTCACCGAGGAATGTCAAGAACGTCGTTGACTTTGTATTAGGCTACTGTTGTTTCAAACTGTTTAACCAAAAGTACGTTTAACCAATAGTATGTTTCTCATTTTTATGTGAAAAAATAATATGCGTATGTATTTCTCATGATTGGTTACTGTTACTTGATTGGTTAATGTTACCAGTGGCGGTCGGTGCTGTTTAAGATGAGGGAGGACGATTTTTACTTTTCATGAGCATGGCCTTATTTCTATTACAGCACATTGGATGACTGTCATTCATATTCCGTTCACCCAGTTCAGTGTAACATCGATAGGTTTAGGCTACTACACGATTCTCTAATTTTCCCTATACCCATCATGGCTACAACCTAGCCTATGAATGAACGTTTACAGGGTAGGTGCACACAGGTGGAGAGAATTATGAGGAGACTGACAGTGACGAATGTACAGACAGTGACACATTCAATAACGCCTTGCACACTCTTGCCTGCATCTAGCAATCTAGGGTGTAAACATTAGTCCAACAGTTGCAAATACTTTTTTTTATTGGACAAATTCAGGTATGTTTATCCCCGTTCCATTTGCTTCCGTTTAAGAAAGGTTTTTCAACAAAATCGACTGAATGAATCCCACGTATTCACGGTTCACTTTCATAGCAGCCACATTGTATTCCTTCTCGCATCTATGCACTCCCCTCCTCTCACCTTTCCCCTTCGCTTTTGGACTTCAATGCACAACACAACAGCCTACATAGTCACCATATTAGCTATGGTAATGTCATAGTCAACATAGCTAATAGAACTAATGCAGTAGTCATTAAGCAGTTTAACACTTTAAGATAATCTTTATTTTAACCTTTATTTAACTAGGCAAGTCGGTTAAGAACATGTTCTTATTTACAATGACGGCCTACCCCAGCCAAACCCAGACAACACTGAGCCAATTGTGCGCCACCCATTCATGGTCGGTTGTGATACAGCCTGGAATCGAACCAGGGTGTCTGTAGGGACGCCTCTAGCACTGAGATGCAGTGCCTTAGACTGCTGCGTCACTCGGGAGCCAACACAACACTTACACCGGCAGGCCCCGGTGGCAATAAATTAAGAAAACCAAAAGCACACTGTAGCAGGCTCAAGAGTGTAGGGTTTCCACGTCACCAAGTTCAATAACCAAACACGTACAGGGAGCACAACAAGAATGCAAATGGGGAATTTATTAGGGATATTTGCACACGGTGGGAAAAGGGGGGGATCCAGTAACAAGTTCACAACGGGTAATCGTACAGGAGAATTCTCCCGCTTCTCACACTCTCCATAACACGCGTTTCCCTCTCAGCCCTCTCGCTCTTTGTGCAGCCCGCTTCTTCTTTTATCCCCAAGCTCTCAATGGCTTAATGATCCACCGGCTTGCCTCCTTGGGACAAGAAGTCCATATAAGGCTCGGGGGTGGAGTCAGCGGGCTGCAAGATATCTTCCTTCAATCACCACTCCCCTCACCTCTCCCTGCTATCTGCCACAATACCTTGACTTGGAAGAGTTCCAATGTTGTGTTGGCTAGTCACAGCCAGCATAGCAAACATAGCATCACTCTGTTTGAGCAGGCTGTTTGAGTAGGTTACACTAGCTAGCTGCATTTGCTAGCAGTAAAAATGAAAATGAAAAAATATTATGAAATCTTTCTTGCTTCTCCTTCATTTTGGAATAAATTCATTTGTTCAAAACTGTTCAACTATTGTCTTTCTCTCTTTTTGAATCAACTACTCACCACATGTTAAGCACTGCAGTGCTAGCTAGCTGTAGTTTATGCTTTCAGTACTAGAATAATTCTCTGATCCTTTGAGTGGATAACATGGCAGTTCATGCTGCAAGAGCTCTGATATGTTGGAGAACGTCCTCTGGAAGTTGTCATAATTACTGTCTAAGTGTATGGAAGGGGGTGAGAACCATGAGCCTCCTAGGTTTTGTATTGAAGTCAGTGTACCCAGAGGAGGACGGAAGCTTGCTGTCCTCCAGCTACACCACGGTGCTACCCTACAGAGTGCTGTTGAGGCTACTGTAGACCTTTTTTTTCAAAACAGTGTGTTTAAAACTGTTATTTGGTGATGTGAATATATTTAGTATAGTTTTATCTGAAAAGGATAACTTTTTGAATGTTTTACAATTTGTATTTTTATTAAATTAAGTGAGAGCCTAAAAGTATACAGGTGAAAGTAATAAATAAGGGTAATAATATACAAATATAACTGATTGATACATTTTCTCCCCTCTTCCTCTCTCCTTTCAGTGGCAAACCAGTTAGTGTGTGTGTGCACCTTTGTTACCATGCATGAGGATGAATGTCCAATCCAATGAGACCATGCTCTTTGAGGAAGAGGTGGACAAGACAAGTCGTGAGGTTGAAGAGGACAATGTGTCCACGAAGATGGTTACTGTCAACTGGGACCAATGGGACAGGTTACTGCTGCCCTCTCCATTGGACTCTGGGGTGCACAGTCTGGACACAGTGTACGATAGAACTACCGTGATGATTGAGCAAGACCCTGTGGGTTCTACAACTGACAATAAAGAGGAAGAAGAGGACCTGATGATGTATCTAGATGAGGGATTTGAGACGGAGGACCGTGGAGGTCTGGAAGACCACTGGGAGGCCATGTCACAGGGGTACATCCACCACACCATCTCCCAGGACCAGATCCAGTTCACCATCAACCCTGGTTCCACACCCATGCCCCGGCACATCCAGGGGGCCACCATCACACTACACTCTGAGTGCCCAGATACCCACCACAGCGAGGTAAGCCTTTATATCCAAAGACCTGAAGACTTGTGTTAGCTCCTTGAGCTAATGCCAAGGCAACCCGTTTCAACCATAGTTGGTCACATAAGACAGTTCAAATCAAATAAATGTATGGGGTAGATCAGCTTTAATATTGTAGATATTGTAGAACCCAGCCCCTATTGAATACACAGTGGGATATTGGTTATGTTGCACTTCCTAAGGCTTCCACTAGATGTCAACCGTCTTTAGAAACTTGTTTGAGGATTGTACTGTGAAGTGGGACCGAATGAGAGAGGAATGAGTCAGAGGTCTGCCAGCAGTCACGAGCTGGTCACGCGCATTTCACATGAGAGTTAGCTGCGTTCCTTTGCTTTTCTGAAGACAAAGGAATTCTCCGGTTGGAATATTATTTAAGTTTTATGTTGAAAACATCCTAAAGATTGATTCCATACATCGTTTGACATGTTTCTATGGACAGTAACGGAACTTTTTGACATTTCGTCTGCAACTAGGGAACGCGCTTCATGACTTTGGATTTGTTTACCAAACGTGCTAACAAAAGTAGCTCTTTGGACAAAAATGATGGACATTATCGAACAAATCAAACATTTAATGTGGAACTGGGGTTCCTGGGAGTGCATTCTGATGAAGATCATCAAAGGTAAGTGAATATTTATAATGCTATTTATTACTAATGTTGACCACCCAATATGGCGGATATCTTTTTGGCTGCATTGTTGTCTGAAAGCTGTACTCAGATTATTGCATGGTTTGCTTTTTCCGTAAAGCTTTTTTGAAATCTGACACAGCGGTTGCATCAAGGAGAAGTGTATCTATATTTCCATGTCTAACAATTGTATTTTCATAGACATTTATAATGTGTATTTCTGTCAAATGATGTGGCTCTCTGCAATATCACTGGATGTTTTTGGAACTAGTGAACATGTATACTGAGATTTTTTGATATAAATATGCACTTTATCTAACAAAACATACATGTATTGTGTAACATGAAGTCCTATGAGTGTCATCTGATGAAGATCATCAAAGGTTAGTGATTCATTTTATCTCTATTTGTGCTTTTTGTGACTCCTCTCTTTGGCTGGAAAAATGGCTGTGTTTTTCTGCGGCTTGGCTCTGACCTAACATAATTGTTTGTGGTGCTTTTGCTGTAAAGCCTATTTGAAATCGGACACTTTGGTGGGATTTACAACAAGATTACCTTTTAAAATGGTATAAGATACATGTATGTTTGAGGAATTTTAATTATGAGATTTCTGTTTGAATTTGGTGCTCTGCACTTTCACTGGCTGTTGTCATATCAATCCCGTTAACGGGATTGCAGCCCTCAGAAGTTTTAACCAAAAAAGGGTTAAACAAATCTAAATATATTTTAGATTTATCAAAGTAGCCACCCTTTGCCTTGATGACAGCTTTGCACACTCTTGGCATTCTCTCAACCAGCTTCACCTGGAATGTTTTTTCAACAGTCTTGAAGGAGTTCCCACATATGCTGAGCACTTGTTGGCTTCTTTTCCTTCACTCTGCGGTCCAACTCATCCCAAACCATCTTTATTGGGTTGAGGTCGAGTGATTGTGGAGGCCACGTCATCTGATGCAGCACTACATCCCTCTCCTTGGTCAAATAGCCCTTACAAAGCCTGGAGGTGTGATGGGTCATTGTCCTGTTGAAAAACAAATGATAGTACCACTAGGCGTGAACCAGATGGGATGGCGTATTGCTGCAGAATGCTGGGGTGACCTTGCTGGTTAAGTGTGCCTTGAATTCTAAATAAATTACAGACAGTGTCACCAGCAAAGCACCAACACGCCATCACACCTTCTCCTCCATGCTTCATGGTGGGAGCCACAAATGCGGAGATCATCCGTTCACCTACTCTGCGTCTCACAAAAACCTGGCGGTTGGAACCAAAAATCTGAAATTTGAACTCATCAGACCAAAGGACAGATTTCCACCAGTCTATTGTCCATTGCTCGTGTTTCTTGGCCCAAGCAAGCCTCTTCTTATTATTGGTGTCCTTTAGTTGTTGTTTCTTTGCAACATTTCTACCAAGAAGGACTGATTCACATCTATCACTCCAGTGTTAATGCTAAATTGTAATTTTGCCTCTATGGTCTATTTATTGCCTTACCCCTCTTACCCCTTCTACATTTGCACACACTGTACATGTATTTTTTCTATTGTGATATTGACTGTACGTTTGTTTGTAACTCTGTTGTTTTTGTCACACTGCTTTGCTTTATCTTGGCCAGGTCGCAGTTATAAATGAGAACTTGTTCTCAACTGGCCTAACCGGTTAAATAAAATTCACACGGTCTCTTCTGAACAGTTGATGTTGAGATGTGTCTGTTACTTGAACTCTGTGAAGCCTTTATTTGGGCTGCAATTTTTGAGGCTGGTAACTCGAATGAACTAATCTTCTTCAGCAGAGGTAACTCTGTGTCTTCTTTTCCTGTGGCGATCCTCATGAGAGCCAGTTTCATCATAGAGCATGAAGAAAACGTTCAAAGTTCTTGAAATGTTCCTTTTTGAGTGACCTTCATGTCTTAAAATAATGATGGACTGTCATTTCTCTTTGTTTATTTGAGCTGTTCTTGCCATAATATGGACTTGATCTTTTACCAAATAGGGCTATCTTCTGTATACCAACCCTACCTTGTCACAACACAACTGATTGCCTCAAACACATTAAGAAGGAAAGAAATTCCACAATTAACTTTTAACAAGGCACCAATAATAAGAAACCAATAAGACAAAACGAACAGAAAAGAGAAAAGGGATCGGTGGCAGCTAGTAGACCGGTGACGACGCCCGCCGAGCGCCGCCCGAACAGGAAGAGGAACCACCTTCGGTAGGAGTCGTAACATAGTGTCTATTAATTGTCCAAATGCACGGCCACTTTCCCGCTCTATATTGCTGTAGAATTTTCACAAATGCGTTAGCATAAGTAATTCCCAAACATTCTAAGAATTTATGAAAATGTGAAAATGACCATATCTAAGTGCTTGATTAATGTTTAAAAGGTGTCATATTCTTCCTGTGGAGTATATGTACAGATTTTAATATGATTTCAAGTTGCTAAAATGCTGTTAGTTCCACTTTAATGGTGCTGTATTAGTGGACCGATATAGCATCCTGTAGCGCTGGAAAAAATATTTTTTCAGCACCCCCCTTGAAAATACAATAAAAAAATATTTGCAGCACTTCCAAACTACAGTGCCTTGCGAAAGTATTCGGCCCCCTTGAACTTTGCGACCTTTTGCCACATTTCAGGCTTCAAACATAAAGATATAAAACTGTTTTTTTTTGTGAAGAATCAACAACAAGTGGGACACAATCATGAAGTGGAACGACATTTATTGGATATTTCAAACTTTTTGAACAAATCAAAAACTGAAAAATTGGGCGTGCAAAATTTTTCAGCCCCTTTACTTTCAGTGCAGCAAACTCTCTCCAGAAGTTCAGTGAGGATCTCTGAATGATCCAATGTTGACCTAAATGACTAATGATGATAAATACAATCCACCTGTGTGTAATCAAGTCTCCGTATAAATGCACCTGCACTGTGATATTCTCAGAGGTCTGTTAAAAGCGCAGAGAGCATCATGAAGAACAAGGAACACACCAGGCAGGTCCGAGATACTGTTGTGAAGAAGTTTAAAGCCGGATTTGGATACAAAAAGATTTCCCAAGCTTTAAACATCCCAAGGAGCACTGTGCAAGCGATAATATTGAAATGGAAGGAGTATCAGAGCACTGCAAATCTACCAAGACCTGGCCGTCCCTCTAAACCTTCAGCTCATACAAGGAGAAGACTGATCAGAGATGTAGCCAAGAGGCCCATGATCACTCTGGATGAACTGCAGAGATCTACAGCTGAGGTGGGAGACTCTGTCCATAGGACAACAATCAGTCGTATATTGCACAAATCTGGCCTTTATGGAAGAGTGGCAAGAAGAAAGCCATTTCTTAAAAATATCGTTTAAAGTTTGCCACAAGCCACCTGGGAGACACACCAAACATGTGGAAGAAGGTGCTCTGGTCAGATGAAACCAAAATTGAACTTTTTGGCAACAATGCAAAATGTTATGTTTGGCGTAAAAGCAACACAGCGCATCACCCTGAACACACCATCCCCACTGTCAAACATGGTGGTGGCAGCATCATGGTTTGGGCCTGCTTTTCTTCAGCAGGGACAGGGAAGATGGTTAAAATTGATGGGAAGATGGATGGAGCCAAATACAGGACCATTCTGGAAGAAAACCTGATGGAGTCTGCAAAAGACCTGAGACTGGGACGGAGATTTGTCTTCCAACAAGACAATGATCCAAAACATAAAGCAAAATCTACAATGGAATGGTTCAAAAATAAACATATCCAGGTGTTAGAATGGCCAAGTCAAAGTCCAGACCTGAAACCAATCGAGAATCTGTGGAAAGAACTGAAAACTGCTGTTCACAAATGCTCTCCATCCAACCTCACTGAGCTCGAGCTGTTTTGCAAGGAGGAATGGGAAAAAATGTCAGTCTCTCGATGTGCAAAACTGATAGAGACATACCCCAAGCGACTTACAGCTGTAATCGCAGCAAAAGGTGGCGCTACAAAGTATTAACTTAAGGGGGCTGAATAATTTTGTACGCCCAATTTTTCAGTTTTTGATTTGTTAAAAAAGTTTGAAATATCCAATAAATGTCGTTCCACTTCATGATTGTGTCCCACTTGTTGATTCTTCACAAAAAAAAACTGTTTTATATCTTTATGTTTGAAGCCTGAAATGTGGCAAAAGGTTGCAAAGTTCAAGGGGGCCGAATACTTTCGCAAGGCACTGTATATACTTCCAGCGGCTATGCCTGCGACCAAAAACAAGCTACATATGGGCAGTACCAAAACAAGTGATATAATGATTCTGTCTTTTTGCAGCAAAATCTGCAGAGCTGGGATGGTTGTATCCCCCATATACAGTGCATTGGGAAAGTATTCAGACCCCTTGACTTTTTCCACGTTTGTTACTTTACAGCCTTATTCTAAAATGTATTAAATACATTTTTTCATCATCAATCTATACACAATACCCCATAATGACAAAGAAATAACAGGTTTTTAGAAAGTTTAACACATTTTTAATTTTTTTAAATACCTTATTTACGTAAGTATTCAGACCCTTTGCTACGAGACTCGAAATTGAGCTCATTTGCATCCTGTTTCCAATGATCATCCTTGAGATGTTTCTAAAACTTGATTGGAGTCCACCTATGGTCAATTAAATTAATTGGACATATAAGGTCCCACAGTTGACAGTGCATGTCAGAGCAAAAACCAAGCCATGAGGTCGAAGAAATTGTCCGTAGAGCTCCGAAACAGGATTGTGTCGAGGCACAGATCTGGGGAACTGTACCAACAAATTGCTGCAGCATTGAAGGGTCCCAAGAACAGTGGCATCATTCTTAAATGGAAGAAGTTTGGAACCATCAACACTCTTCCTAGAACTGGCTGCCCAGCCAAACTGAGCAATCGGGGCGAAGGGCCTTGGTCAGAGGATGACCAAGAACCCGATGGTCACTCTGACAAGAGTTCCTCTGCAGAGATGGGAGAACCTTCCAGAAGGACAACCATCTTTGCAGCACTCCACCAATCAGGCCTTTATGGTAGAGTGGCCAGATGGAAGCCACTTCTCAGTAAAAGGCACATGACAGCCCGCTTGGAGTTTGCCAAAAGGCACCTAAAGACTCACAGACAACGAGAAACAAGATTATCTGGTCTGATGAAACTAAGATTGAACTCTTTGGAATCAATGCGTAGTGTCACGTTTGGAGGGAACCTGGCACCATTCCTACGGTGAAGCATGGTGGTGGCAGCATCATGCTGTGGGGATGTTTTTCAGCAGCAGGGATACTAGTCAGGATCAAGGGAAAGATGACGGAGAAAAGTACAGAGATCCTTGATAAATACCTGCTCCAGAGTACTCAGGATCTCAGACTAGGGCAAAGGTTCACCTTCCAACAGGACAACGACCCTAAGCACACAGCCAAGACAACGCAGGAGTGGCTTGGGGACAAGTCTCTCAATGTCCTTGAGTGGCCCAGCCAGAACCCGGAGTTGAACACAATCGAATATCTCTGGAGAGACCTGAAAATAGCTGTGCAGCGACGCTCCCCATCCAACCTGACAGAGCTTGAGAGGATCTGCAGAGAAGAATGGGAGAAACTCCCCAAATACAGGTGTGCCAAGCTTCTTGCGTCATACCCAAGAAGACTCGAGGCTGTAATCGCTGCCTAAGGTGCTTCAACAAAGTACTGAGTACAGGGTCTGAATAAGTATGTAAATGTAATATTTCTGTGTTTTTATTTTATAAATTTGCTAAATATTCTAAAAAACTGTTTTTCCTTTGTCATTATAGGGTATTGTGCTTACACAAAATCTATTTTATTAATTTTAGAATAAGGCTGTAACGTAACAACATTTGGAAAAAGTCAAGGGGTCTGAATACTTTCCGAATGCACTGTATATAACATTATATTGGTTGCAAGAATGTTGTATTATCATTTTAATTGGAAAAAATTGACCCTTTGAATCTGGTGTTTTGTGTATCAGTTCATAAACAATGTGCCATGGAATCGGTTGTCATTTTTTTAATCCTTAAATGAAACTGGTATACTTTTTTTATTTATCACAATTGTCTTTAACCGATTTTGGTCTTTAATGCAGGGACGACAGACAAGTTCCTTACTTTCTCCCCTTTCTACTTGCCTCCTCCACTTTTGCGGTAATGCTGCAATCAGTTGGTTGTAATTTTGGATAGAGCGAAAATGTCCATCTATTTTTGTTAATTGTTTGTGACATAATTCCACCAGTCCTATTTATGATATAATTTACAAGGATTATGCCATTTGTATAATTTTTCACAATTATATATATATATATATATATATATTGAAATCAATTACTGTATTTGAGTTTAACCATAATATTTGTTGTAATTTTGTTCTGTGTCCGGAAAACACACTCCTGGTATTGTGGTTTTGAGGAGGAGAGGCGCCGTTGCTCATTCACATACACTGATTATACCAAACATTAGGAACACCTTCCTAATATTGAGTTGAACCCCCCCCTTGATGTTCTTTGGTTGGTGGACCATTCTTGATACACACAGGAAACTGTTGAGTGTGAAAACCCCAGCAGCGTTGCAGTTCTTGACACAAACCGGTGTGCCTGGCACCTACTACCGTACTCTGTTCAAAGGCACTTACATTTTTTTGTCTTGCCTACTCACACTCTGAATACCACAAATACACAATCAATGTCTCAAGGCTTAAAAATCATTCTTTAACCTGTCTCCTCCACTTAATTTACACTGATTTGATGTGGATTTAACAAGTTATATCAATAAGGGAGCATAGCTTTCACCTGGATTCACCTGTTCAGTCTGTCATGGAAAGAGCAGGTGTTCTTAATGTCCCAGCCATTATGTGAGAGTGAGAGGAAGAGACAGGAGAGGGGATTGGTTTGGGGCGGTGAAATTGGGTCTTCCCGGGAGCTAGCTCTGAAGCTTCTGTTTTCCCTCATCAGCCTCTCCCATCCAGAACCAATGAGTCATTATCTCAAGTTCTCGGCAGATGTCGAGATGAGAGGAATATTTCACTGCTCTCTATGCTCTACAGCCTCTTGGTTCTCTTTCTGTGAAGCTAATTAGGTCTCATTCATACATGTGCACTTCAATCTTCTCATATAAACCAATACAGCTAATTAATTTCCAGACTTGATGTAATGCTTGTCAAGTGTTATGTACCGGTAATTGCCATGAACACTTCCTACATGTTAAGCGTATCTTTATGTATGTGGCGGTGTTCCATCTTTTCGACATAGGCAAAGAGTTGTTATATAAACTGTCTGTTCTGCAGGTGAAGCGTTACCAGTGTCTATACAAGGACTGTACTCGTACCTACAGCACAGCAGGGAACCTGCGGACCCACCAGAAGAGACACAGAGGAGAGTACACATTTGTCTGCAACCAGTTGGGCTGTGACAAGGCCTTCCTCACCTCCTACAGTCTGAAGATCCACATCCGCGTTCACACCAAGGAGAAACCCTTCGAATGTGATCAACAGGGCTGTGAGAAGGCCTACAACACACTGTATAGGTAAGGGTGAAGCGTTTTCCAAAACCATTGAATAGGCAGAGCAGGTACTCCAATTTAGCTGTCTTGCCTCCCCACACATTTTCTTAATAGATTATTTCCAGGCCCACTGTCACCAAAATTGTCAACTGAAAGCAATCGTAGTCAAACAATTGTAATCAAATCAAATTAAAGGGGGTAGTCTTCCTGCCATGGATCAAGATAAGTGTCACGTGATGATGTTTCATAAGTTCGGCACTCTCCTGACCCCCTGACCTCAAAGTTAATGAACATATCCTAGTGGCCTTTGGTATGTTGACCCCAAGTAAAGCCACAGCTCTGTGACTATCTGTTGGTGTGCTGAACTGCAAACATCAGCCGTGTCAGTTCCATCTATTGTGATTGTGTTGATGTGCAGGCTAAAAGCCCATCAGAGACTGCACACAGGGAACACGTTTAACTGTGAGTCAGATGGATGCACCAAGTACTTCACCACCCTGAGTGACCTGAGGAAACACATCCGGACACACTCCAAGGAGAAGCCCTTCAGGTGAGCTCACAAGTTTTCAGTGGGTTGAATGAACAAATGAATGCATGAACGAATGCATAAATGGGCACAAATCACCAAATTTTGTGTTTTCTCCCCAGGTGTGATAATCCTGGCTGTTACAAGACTTTCACCTCTAGTGACCATCTCCAAACACACTTCCTGGGACACACAGGTACAGGTGTGTATAACAGGAATTGTGGGGAGAGAGTGAGGATACATAGCTGTTGAAGGAATTTCATTCCTCTGTTTTAATTCCCAATTCAAATTAAACACTCTGTCAATTCATAAGAATTTGTAAGACCCTTATTTTATAGGAATGGACAGTGCCCCGGTCTTAAAGTCAAGTAACAGCCTTTATTCAAAAGAGTACTGCCACAATACAGGTTACCACAGGTTATAAACTGAAAATGACGTCATTAGTTCTAACACTACCCCGTGCCATCTCCGTTCCAGTACCAAGGCTGTGTCTCAAGCCTTCCCACATCCGTCTCCCTACCAATTTAATATCATTTACGAGTCAAGGTTTTCTTGTGTAGATAAGCATTCTATCCAGTCTGATTCATTTGTACCAAGGAACAGACCGTCATTGTTACTAAACTCTTGACCACATTCACCTGTGGCGGACTGCAATAGCATCGAATAGTCCCCGTGATATGCAACTGTTCAGGGAAGTCCGGAACCAATACACGCAGTCAGTCAGGAAAGCTAAGGCCAGCTTCTTCAGGCAGAAGTTTGCATCCTGTAGCTCCAACTCCAAAAAGTTCTGGGACACTGTGAAGTCCATGGAGAACAAGAGCACCTCCTCCCAGCTGCCCACTGCACTGAGGCTAGGTAACACGGTCACCACTGATAAATCCATGATTATCGAAAACTTCAATAAGCATTTCTCAACGGCTGGCCATGCCTTCCGCCTGGCTACTTCAACCTCGGCCAACAGCTCCGCCCCCCCCGCAGCTCCTCGCCCAAGCCTCTCCAGGTTCTCCTTTACCCAAATCCAGATAGCAGATGTTCTGAAAGAGCTGCAAAACCTGGACCCGTACAAATCAGCTGGGCTTGACAATCTGGACCCTCTATTTCTGAAACTATCTGCCACCATTGTCGCAACCCCTATTACCAGCCTGTTCAACCTCTCTTTCATCTCGTCTGAGATCCCCAAGGATTGGAAAGCTGCCGCAGTCATCCCCCTCTTCAAAGGGGGAGACACCCTGGACCCAAACTGTTACAGACCTATATCCATCCTGCCCTGCCTATCTAAGGTCTTCGAAAGCCAAGTCAACAAACAGGTCACTGACCATCTCGAATCCCACCGTACCTTCTCCGCTGTGCAATCTGGTTTCCGAGCCGGTCATGGGTGCACCTCAGCCACACTCAAGGTACTAAACGACATCATAACCGCCATCGATAAAAGACAGTACTGTGCAGCCGTCTTCATCGACCTCGCCAAGGCTTTCGACTCTGTCAATCACCATATTCTTATCGGCAGACTCAGTAGCCTCGGTTTTTCGGATGACTGCCTTGCCTGGTTCACCAATTACTTTGCAGACAGAGTTCAGTGTGTCAAATCGGAGGGCATGCTGTCCGGTCCTCTGGCAGTCTCTATGGGGGTGCCACAGGGTTCAATTCTCGGGCCGACTCTTTTCTCTGTGTATATCAATGATGTTGCTCTTGCTGCGGGCGATTCCCTGATCCACCTCTACGCAGACGACACCATTCTATATACTTTCGGCCCGTCTTTGGACACTGTGCTATCTAACCTCCAAACAAGCTTCAATGCCATACAACACTCCTTCCGTGGCCTCCAACTGCTCTTAAACGCTAGTAAAACCAAATGCATGCTTTTCAACCGGTCGCTGCCTGCACCTGCATGCCCGACTAGCATCACCACCCTGGATGGTTCCGACCTAGAATATGTGGACGTCTATAAGTACCTAGGTGTCTGGCTAGACTGCAAACTCTCCTTCCAGACTCATATCAAACATCTCCAATCGAAAATCAAATCAAGAGTCGGCTTTCTATTCCGCAACAAAGCCTCCTTCACTCAAGCCGCCAAGCTTACCCTAGTAAAACTGACTATCCTACCGATCCTCGACTTCGGCGATGTCATCTACAAAATGGCTTCCAACACTCTACTCAGCAAACTGGATGCAGTCTATCACAGTGCCATCCGTTTTGTCACTAAAGCACCTTATACTACCCACCACTGCGACTTGTATGCTCTAGTCGGCTGGCCCTCGCTACATATTCGTCGCCAGACCCACTGGCTCCAGGTCATCTACAAGTCTATGCTAGGTAAAGCTCCGCCTTATCTCAGCTCACTGGTCACGATGGCAACACCCATCCGTAGCACGCGCTCCAGCAGGTGTATCTCACTGATCATCCCTAAAGCCAACACCTCATTTGGCCGCCTTTCGTTCCAGTACTCTGCTGCCTGTGACTGGAACGAATTGCAAAAATCGCTGAAGTTGGAGACTTTCATCTCCCTCACCAACTTCAAACATCAGCTATCTGAGCAGCTAACCGATCGCTGCAGCTGTACATAGTCTATTGGTAAATAGCCCACCCTTTTCACCTACCTCATCCCCGTACTGTTTTTATTTATTTACTTTTCTGCTCTTCTGCACACCAATATCTCTACCTGTACATGACCATCTGATCTTTTATCACTCCAGTGTTAATCTGCAAAATTGTAATTATTTGCCTACCTCCTCATGCCTTTTGCACACATTGTATATAGACCCCCCCTTCGTTTTCTACTGTGTTATTGACTTGTTAATTGTTTACTCCATGTGTAACTCTTTGTTGTATGCTCACACTGCTATGCTTTATCTTGGCCAGGTCGCAGTTGCAAATGAGAACTTGTTCTCAACTAGCCTACCTGGTTAAATAAAGGTGAAATAAAAAAATAAATAAAAAAATAAAAAAAATTCACACACATTATTTTCAGTACTGGGATCAGATAAGAAAATTCATACATATACAGTAACATTTAGTATTCTGATTAGTACATAATAGTATTCTGATTAGTACATCCTGATTGAAATGTATACATAATTAGTCATTATAGATAAACATTCCCTTAACAATAGCATGCTCCTTTAGCTCAAACCCTGTTTATTTTGAAGTAAGACTAGGAAGAGTTGAAAACCGTTTTTCCAGAGATTCAGATACAACAATACGTTGTAGCACTTCTCTTTCCTCCCGCTACGCTTTATTGAGTATTCCTAATGGAGTATGGCTTCCTCTACTGTGTGTGTGTGTTGAATACATCAGAGTTTATTTCAGCCCAGTAGATAGGCCTTAGAACCGCTCATCTCCCCAGATTCTTATTGGCCCATTTATTCTCCTAACACCCTGTCAGTGAATCCTGGTGAGCCTATTTATCCACATCCAGCAGAGTGCTGAGATCACACACACATAAGAGGATGGCTTCAATGTAGCAGATACATGCTATGGTATGGAATGTAGAGTAGAGACACTACCCATTGACAACACTGACTGTGCATAATGACACACACACACAAACAGTTCCAAAAGTCCAAACCCCATCAATCTGGGCGCTTCAGCCAGACTCAAGAAAACGCTCATGTATTTGTAGTAATTCAAAAACTATTTGAACCCAAGTCTGATTGCTGCTGCTGTTGTTGTGGTGAAGAACACAGCTATTAATACTGCTGCTTCCTCTGGGGCCCTGGCTCTCTCACTCTCTCTCACACACACACACGCACACATCAAATATACACACACACACACACATCAAATACACACACTCACATCAAATATACACACGTCAGACACACACACATCAAATATACACACACATACATACTTGTTTCTTCTCACACTCCATTCTGACTATAACACTGTCTGTCATTTGTCTTTCTAGCCTGTTCCTCTGATACCAGAGAACCCAACAAACTCTTTCTCCCTCTGAGGAGCTATGAGTATCAGATGGGGTCTCTTTAGTTAACCATTGCATGTGATCTGTGAATGCATGGAGACATCTGTGAACTCACATTGATTTCAGAGGCTGAGGATACATAGTCAGCTGTTTGGTTGGCTTCCCACTGAAAGTTTCCATCTGTAAGATGCAGAACTGCTTGTCTGTGCGTGCTTGTTTCTCAGACAACGTTAGTGGCTTGAACCTCCTTGCCCTTTTCCCCAAAAACACAGGCCTCAAGGCACTAACAAGTCTACTTCACCATAGTCATGTAACTAATGTTCCTTGTCATTATGCATGGAGTTGTATATTGCTGACACTATTTCTATATCCTCTCACATTCAACCATGAGGCTAAGAGTTGTGGATGCAAATTACCTTTCTATCTCCAAGCTGGGACTATTTCTCAAATTATGGGTCTGGAAGCAACAAGGTCGGCTGCTGTATAAGAGAGACCAATAAAAGTAATGTGTGTGTGTGTGTGTGTTATTTCTCCTAGGCGAGCCACCCCTCCTTCAGGTGGACACAGACGGTGATATCTCCCTAAGCTCCTCCAACAACCTTAGAGACAACATCAAAGGTCATAACCCTGGAGCGTCGGCTGACATCACTGACAGCCACTCTCTCTCAGAGGTGAGTCCTCCCACCATGTGACTGAAAATGTCACTTAATGATGTTTTAACAATGATACATTTAATCTGTTTCTGTCTCATAAAGTGGCTTGCGAAAGTATTCACCCCCCTTGGCATTTTTCCTATTTTGTTGCCTTACAACCTAGAATTCAAATGGATTTTTGGGGGGTTTGTATCATTTGATTTACACAACATGCCTACCACTTTGAAGATGCAACATATTTTTTCTTGTGAAACAAACAAGAAATAAGACACAAAAACTGAAAACTTGTAGCGTGCTTAACTATTCACCCCTCAAAGTCAATACTTTGTAGAGCTACCTTTTGCAGCAATTACAGCTGCAAGTATCTTGGAGTATGTCTCTAGAAGCTTGGCACATCTAGCCACTGGGATTTTTCCCATTCTTCAAGGCAAAACTGCTTCAGCTCCTTCAAGTTGGATGGGTTCTGCTGGTGTACAGCAATCTTTAAGTCATACCACACATTCTCAATTGGATTGAGGTCTGGGCTTTGACTAGGACATTCCAAGGCATTTAAATGTTTCCCCTTAAACCACTCGAGTGTTGCTTTAGCAGTATGCTTAGGGTCATTGTCCTGCTGGAAAGTGAACCTCCATCCCAGTCTCAAATCTCTGGAAGACTGAAATAGGTTTCCCTCAAGAATTTCCCTGTATTTAGCGCCATCCATCATTCCTTAAATTCTGACCAGTTTTCCAGTCCCTGCCGATGGAAAAACAACCCCACCGCATGATGCTGCAACCACCATGCT
The DNA here is from genome assembly GCF_002021735.2 of Oncorhynchus kisutch. NCBI lineage: Eukaryota > Metazoa > Chordata > Actinopteri > Salmoniformes > Salmonidae > Oncorhynchus > Oncorhynchus kisutch. Next base: position 64,453,791 of record NC_034187.2, on the reverse strand, counting down.
TCACTGTGGGGATGCCGTTCTCGGGGTGATGAGAGGTGTTGGGTTTGCGCCAGACATAGCGTTTTCCTTGATGGCCAAAAAGCTACATTTTAGTCTCATCTGACCAGAGTACCTTCTTCCATATGTTTGGGGAGTTTCCCACATGCCTTTTGGCGAACCACAAACATGTTTGCTTATTCTTTACTTTAAGCAATGGCTTTTTTTTCTTGACACTCTTTCGTAAACCACAGCTCTGTGGAGTGTTCGGCTTGAAGTGGTCATATGGACAGATACTCCAATCTCCGCTGTGGAGCTTTGCATGTCCTTCAGGGTTATCTTTGGTTTCTTTGTTGCCTCTATGATTAATTCCCTCCTTGCCTGGTCCGTGAGTTTTGGTGGGCGGCCCTGTCTTGGCAGGTTTGTTTTGGTGCCATATTCTTTCAATTTTTTAATAATGGATTTATGTTCAAAGTTTCGGATATTTTTTTATAACCCAACCCTGATCTGTACTCCACAACTTTGTCCCTGACCTGTTTGGAGAGCTCCTTGGTCTTCATAGTGCTCTTTGGTCTTCATGGTGCTGCTTGCTTGGTGGTGCACCTTGCTTAGTAGTGTTGCAGACTCTGGGACCTTACAGAACAAGTGTATATATACTGAGATCATGTGACACTTAGATTGCACACAGGTGCAATCTATTTAACTAAGTATGTGACTTCTGAAGGTAATTGGTTGCACCAGATCTTATTTAGGGGCTTCATAGCAAAGGTGGTGAATACACCACTTTTCCAGGCTTTTTCAAATTTATTTTTATTTTAAACAAGTAATTTTTTTCATTTCACTTCACCAATTTGGACTATTTTGTGTATATCCATTACATGAAATCCAAATAAAAATCCATTTAAGTTACAGGTTGTAATGCAACAAAATAGGAAAACGCCAAGGGGGGTGAATGCTTTTACAAGGCACTGTATGTGTCATGTCTATTACTGATCCAATATCAATACAATCAATACATTAGCTCTATTTTTCTTCAGTTTAAATCTGTTCTCAACTTGCGGTTATCTCTAATCCCCTCTTATAATAAATCAATAATCATGTTTTGAAACACAGGATTTGAACCCTCGTTCCCCATGTCTCAGTGATATGAGCCTGATTTCCACTGATTCTCAGCTCAGAGAAAATAATGTAAGTCATTTTGTACCTCTTTCTTTCCACATTTTCAATATCACACACTGAGTCTGAATCAATATATCACCATTCAATATGTCTTAAAGACATGTATACAGTTAGCACTATGCTATTGGCTATATAGTTATTAGAGACCACAGCCATGTCTCTGGGCTAACTATACATATCAATGTTGTTCATAGTGTATGGTAATGTAAATATAATATGGTAACTAAGACGTACTATACAGTGCCTTCGGAAAGTATTCAGACCCCTTGACTTTTCCCAGCCTTATTCTAATGGATGAAAAGATAAATACAAAAATCTCCATAATGACTTACTGTGCAAGTCAAAAGTTTGGACACACCTACTTATTCCAGTGTTTTTATTTGTACCTTTTTTGTACATTGTAGAATAATAATGAAGACATCAAAACTATGAAATAACACTCATGTAGTAACCAAAAAAAGTGTTAATCAAATCAACATTTATTTTATATTTCAGATTCTTCAAACTAGCCACCATTTTCCTTGATGACAGATTTGCACACACTTGGCATTCTCTCATTTAGATTCATGAGGTAGTCACCTGGAATGCATTTCAATTAACATGTGGGCCTTATTAAAAGTTAATTTGTGGAATTTCTTTCCTTCTTAATGTGTTTGAGCCAATCAGTTGTGTTGTGACAAGGTAGAGGCGGTATACAGAAGATAGCCCTATTTGGTAAAAGGCCTAGTCCATATTATGGCAAGAACAGCTCAAATAAGCAAAGACATGAATGTCAGTCAGCCTGGAAAATGTCAAAAACATTTAAAGTTTCTTCAAGTGCAGTCGCAATAACCATCAAGAGCTATGATGAAACTGGCTCTCATGAGGACCGCCACAGGAACAGAAGATCCAGAGGATAAGTTCATTAGAGTTAACTGCACCTGAGATTACAGCTCAAATAAATGTTTCAGAGTTCAAATAACAGACACCATCTCAACATCAACTGTTCAGAGGAGACTGTGTGAATCAGGATTTCATGGTTGAATTGCTTTAAAGAAACCACGACTAAAGGACACCAATAAGAAGAAAAATAGACTTGCTTGGGCCAAGAAACAGGAGCAATGGACATTAGACTGGTGGAAATCTGTCCTTTGGTCTGATGAATACAAATCTGAGATTTTTGGTTACAACTGCATGTCTTTGTGAGATGCAGAGTAGGTGAACAGATGATCTCTGCATGTGTGGTTCCCAACGTGAAGCATGGAGGAGGTGGTGTGATGGTGTGCGGGTGCTTTGCTGGTGATATTGTCTGTGATTTATTTCAAATTCAAGTCACACTTAACCAGCATGGCATTCTGCAGTGATATGCCATCCCATCTAGTTTGCGCTTAGTGGGACTATCACTTGTTTTTCAACAGGACAATGACCAATCACACCTCCAGGCTGTGTTAGGACTATTTGACCAAGAAGGAGAGTGATGGAGTGCTGCATCAGATGACCTGGCCTACACAATCACCCAACCTCAACCCAATGTAGATGGTTTGGGATGAGTTCGGCCGCAGAGTGAAGGAAAAGCAGCCAACAAGTGCTTAGCTTATGTGGGAACTCATTCAAGACTGTTGGAAAAGAATTCCTCATGAAACTGGTTGAGAGAATGCTAAGAGTGTGCAAAGCTATGATTACGTCAAAGGGTGGCTTCTTTGAAGAATCTCAAAAATAAAATATATTATGATTTGTTTAACACTTTTTTGGTTACTACTTGACTCCATATGTGTTATTTTATAGCTTTGATGTCTTCTACTATTATTATGTAGAAAATAGTAAAAAATAAAGAAAAATCCTTAAATGAGTAGGTGTGTCCAAACTGTTGATTGCTATTGTATGTAAATAAGGTATTTCGAATTTCTATTTTTGATGTTTAATTTTTTTAATGTTTTCACTTTGTCATTATGCGGTATTGTGGGTAGATTAATGAGGGAACTAAATTATTTACTACATTTTAGACTAAGGCTGTAATGTAACAAAATGTGTACAAAGTCAAGGTCTTAATACTTTCCGAATGCACTGTATATGTGTTGGTCAAGGCAACTGTAGGCTGGCTTTTCTAACGTTACTCTGCTGCTGTCTTGTCCCTGTGGCAGTCTGATGCCCTGGATCTGATGTTTGAGTTGCTATTTCAAGACAAGCCCCAGACACAGGGTGAGTACTGCACTATGTAGTGGTGAACATCACCAGTGCTTTGTCGTCTAAATGACTTGTCTCCTGTTTAGCCCTTCAAACCCCTTATTTCCTCTCCCCTATTTTCTCCAGGTGTGTCGTCGTTGGCAGTGCCCTCATGTAGTTTGGAGAACCCATCTCCAACCGTGGTGCTCCCAGAAGCATCTCCCTGTTTTATCTCTACCTGTCCTACCCCCTCTGACTCTCTCCCTGGTGAACCCTGTCCTGTACCCCAGCCCGTCGCTGTCCTCACCCCTGGTGAATCCTGTCCAGTTCCTGTCGCTGTCTCTCCCATGATCAGTGAAATAACTAAACATGATGTGAATCCAGAACAGCTGTCCAACCAGAGCCTATTACAACAGCCAGCCACATCCGTCTATTACCAACCTAGCTCCAATCAGAGCCTACTACCACAGCCAACCAACGAGAGCCTCCTTCCACAGCAGAGCCTACGACTAGAGCCAACCATCACCCTCCATTCACAACCAGGCTCCACCCAGCGCCTCCTACTAGAGCCAACCACCACCCTCCATTCACAACCAGGCTCCACCCAGAGCCTCCTACTAGAGCCAACCACCACCCTCCATTCACAACCATGCTCCACCCAGAGTCTACTACTACAGCCAGCTGAGACGCCTTCCATCTATTCGCAACCAGGCCCATACCCTCCACCCCCCAGCTCCTTCATCCAGGCCCCACTACCACCCCTTTCCCTGGGGCACTTTGCTCCTCCTACTGTCCCTGCCCAGAGTACCCTCCAGCCCCTGACCTTGTCCACACAGAACCTCCAGTGGCTGTTTAACAGTGTCAATGACCAGAGGCAGCGGGACACACAGACACAGCTATTAGTAAGTCATCGTTAACAAGTTACTAATACGTTATTATAATTATTACAAGTTAGGCCCGTTATACGCTACACTACATGACCAAAGGTATGTGGACACCTGCTCGTCGAACATCTCATTCCAAATTCATGGGCATTAGTATGGAGCTGGTCCCCCCTTTGCTGCTATAACAGCCTCCACTCTTCTGGGAAGGCTTCCCACTAGATGTTGGAATTTTGCTGCGGGGACTTGCTTCCATTCAGCCACAAGAGCATTTGTGAGATCGGGCACTGATGTTAGGCAATTAGGCCTGGCTCGCAGTCGGCTTTCCTATTCATCCCAAAGGTGTTCGATGGGGTTGAGGTCAGGGCTCTGTGCAGACCAGTCAAGTTATTCCACACCGATCTCGACAAACCATTTCTGTATGGACTTCGCTTTGTCCACGGGGCATTGTCATGCTGAAACAGGAAAGGGCCTCTCCAAACTGTTGCCACAAAGTTGGAAGCACAGAATCATCTAGAATGTCATTGTATGCTGTATCATTAACATTTCCCTTCACTGGAACTAAGGGGCCTAGCCCGAACCATGAAAACCAGCCCCAGACCATTATTCTTCCTCCACCAAACTGTTGGCACTATGCATTGAGGCAGGTAGCGTTCTCATGGCATCCGCAAAACCTAGATTAGTCCGTCGTACTGCCAGATGGTGAAGCGTGATTCATCACTCCAGAGATTGCGTTTCCACTGCTCCAGAGTCCAATAGTGGCGAGCTTTACACCAAGCCAGACGACGCTTGGCATTGCACATGTTGATCTTAGGCTTGTGTGCGGCAGCTCGGCCATGGAAACCCATTCCACGAAGCTCCAGATGAACAGTTCTTGTGCTGACGTTGCTTCCAGAGGCAATTTGGAACTCGGTAGTGAGTGTGTTGCAACCGAGGACAGACGATTTTTCGCGCTAAACGTTTCCGCATTCGCCAGTCCCGTTCTGTGAGCTTATGTGTGTGTGGCTGAAATAGTCGAATCCACTAACTTGAAGGGGTGTCCACATACTTTTGTGTGTATATATATATATATATATATAGATATATAAATAAACATGAAGGAATGTGATATTATTAGACTAACATCTGCTAGCAAACCTATTAGCTGTTATAATACAATATAATATATATATATATATATATATATATATATAACAATAATACATTTAGGTTTGCTAGCAGATGTTGGTCTAATAATATCACATTCCTTCATGTTTTTATAGGCAAATGTTTTATGAATTTATCTTTTTGTTGTAAGTATTGTCGGTATTTATTGGTGTCATTATTCTAGATGATTTATTGAAACCTGGAGTGCAGTAAAGACAGCTAATTAGAATATGGAGAGGGTCGTCCAATCACTGTCCCTTTCATCAGGATATGGAGAGGGACTGTCCAATCACTGGCCTGCTGGATCTCAACCAGTCCAGCTGTTCATTGACCATCAGTTGTTTTAATGAAACTATTCCTCTTTTTAGCCACGAGGCATTGATATTCTGTTAATCATATGCTGAACATGCTGTCTTCTCTTGTCCTGTTGTATTTCAGCAACAACACAGTGGCTCGACACAGGAGAAGCTCTATTTCACCACAGCAATACCTATGGGAGGGAACACAGGTCATTTACTGAGATTCATCTTTTACTTTGTTGTATTTACCGATATTAACCTCTGATGTATTTAAGTGTGCTTTTTACACTAGTATTCTACATTTGGATAATTTCAATGAATTTGATCGCTTAACATTATCAGTTGCAGTGCTGTAGATATTGAAATGCTAGCTACAAGACCGTACCTGTGAGGTTATTGCACTGTACAATTTTTATGGCTGTATGACTTTTTAAAACCTTTATTTGACGTGCCCTCTGTCTTGTGTTCTAGGGACAGCTCTGCAACAGCTAGGCCTGCGTCTGCCTGTCATCGTCATCAGACAGGGAGAGTCATGCCAGTGTCGGTGCCCCTGCAGAGACGGCAGCACAGCATCAGACACAGAGAAACAGACTGGTTGTCAACCTACTGGTGAACCCTCTGGTGCCCAGGTCAAGCAGCCCCAGGACCTATCAACCCAGGACCCACCACCACAGCCCCATCAACCCCAGGACCCACCACCCCAGCCCCCTCCACCGCAGGAGCCTCAACCTCCACCTCCACCTGTACCTCTCTGATAAAAATTAAAGTCAACCTTTTGATAGTGAAGAAACTGTTCCTGTTACTTATCCACCTGAGACATCTTATATGCACTGTACTGTGTACTTAACTCTTTCTGTTGTTAATACCTAGTTCAGGATCAGGTCTCCCTACCCTGTCCTCATAACCTTAACCAACCGTAACCCCATACTAGTTGCTGAGGGTAGAAAGCAATCAAATGCTGCATTTCAGTGTAGATCAGGTCAATGCAGGTTATCTACAGTGTTTTATTTTGATTTATGACATGTCTGGTAGCGTTCAATGATGAGTTGGGCTAGAACAGTGGCTGGCCGCTGAGTGTAGTGTGGAAAACATTTGACTCAAGCACTAATCCTCTGTAGCAATATTCCACTTTACATCTAGTCCCGCTGGAAACGTTAAGGGTGACATTTATTTTTGATGGCGCAGAAAGAAAACGCGCTGCACGGGGAACATCACTCCCCATGCAGTACTTGGCATTGCAGTTTCTGTCAAATGTGTGTGAAATGCAAAATGTTCTGGGATGGTGTGCGTCATGTATCCGTTCCATTTCATTATGAACCTGCAAATGATCTGGAGATGTTGTAAATGCTGCTATAACAATATAGTGTATTTAGACACGAGCAAACTAACCTGGCAAAGAACACATTTTGAGTTTTTCTTGAATGTTCAAAATATAACAATATTTAACATTTCATTTTCTATGTAATGTCATCTGTTTACTGTTTATTTACTTACTGCCATGTTGATCAGGGGGAGGGGTTAGCTGAGGTGACTGCATTGGGCTCCCTGTGGAGCTCTGAAGAGTTTATATGATTTCTTTTCAGAACAAAAAATCCCTTTGATTTTGCCTCTTTGAATCTTGTTCTGCATTATTGAACTAGCTTAATTGGCTTCCTGTTTTTAAGTGCTTTGGTTTGGAACTCTTGAGTGGCAGAATTCCCTTGACGATGTTGCCCTGGACAACCCTGCTGCCTTTAGATGCGTTTCCTTTCTCTCTCTGTTGTGCTGTTCTTTTTTCTGTTGTGACTTTCTGTCACTGGCCATTAGGTTGAACAATGTTTTCAAATGGCCTCAATATTCTAAAGCTGTTACAATTTTTCAGTAGGCGCTTTTTCCTCTCATGCTTCTGCTTAGCTAGCCTAGTGGACGCATGCAGTTTGATCAAGGATGAACAAGCTCTCTATGGATGAAGCTAACCTAGAATCCAAACTGATATGGTCCATTTCATCATTGTGGAATGAAGAATATCAGTTTGGAGTTCAGGCACAGATGATACTGGACTCAAAGAAAGTCAATGATTTCTTTATTCATGCCCTCCCACTGTCTTGTCAGTCAAATTCTATTTTCATCGTTCTATCTCTGTATTCTCTGTCTCTCACAGTTCACTGCCCTTCGACGGGTGACATTCTGAGGTACGAACCATTGAGCTATAATGGTATGAACACATCATCTGAACCATTGAGCTATAATGGTATGAACACATCATCTGACCCATTGAGCTATAATGGTATGAACACATCATCTGAACCATTGAGCTATAATGGTATGAACACATCATCTGACCCATTGAGCTATAATGGTATGAACACATCATCTGACCCATTGAGCTATAATGGTATGAACACATCATCTGAACCATTGAGCTATAATGGTATGAACACATCATCTGAACCATTGAGCTATAATGGTATGAACACATCATCTGACCCATTGAGCTATAATGGTATGAACACATCATCTGACCCATTGAGCTATAATGGTATGAACACATCATCTGAACCAATGAGCTATAATGGTACGAACACATCATCTGATCTGTCACCTGGCCCTAGAGAGATCAGTAATGATGAGGAGCGTTGGGGCCTGCCATCGCACGGGGCTGTGAAGCCTGACATTTATATAACCGCACAACGCCAAAGCCTGGTTGGGTAGTTGGTGTTAACGGGTGATGTGCTTGGGTACTGTGTGTGTGGAGCAGGACAGCCAGTGTAGCGAACAGTGGAGGCAGGCTGCTGAGGGTAGGATGGCTCATAATAATATCCATTCCAGACATTAATATGACCCCATGGTTTCTAATTGATGAAGTAGCTATTACAGTTTGGCTTGACAATGATAGAAGAGTGTAATACAGAACAGGCTCCTTCCCAAATGGTGGATCTGACCGTTGCTGATTTGGCTTAGTCGAACCCACCCTATTTCAAACACAGTATTCTCAGATAGGAAACAGACAATACATTTATTTTTCACCATTTCAAAGTAATACAGGAAAGAATAAGTCAGAAAGTCTCAAAGCTCACCCACACTACACAACCCCAATGGCTCTATCATCACAACAGAATTCACCCACACTTACACAACCCCAATGGCTCTAACATCACAACAGAATTCACCCACACTACACAACCCCAATGGCTCTATCATCACAACAGAATTCACCCACACTACACAACCCCAATGGCTCTATCATCACAACATAATTCACCCACACTACACAACCCCAATGGCGCTATCATCACAACAGAATTCACCCACATTACACAACCCCAATGGCTCTATCATCACAACAGAATTCACCCACATTACACAACCCCAATGGCTCTATCATCACAACAGAATTCACCCACACTACATGATCCCAATGGCTCTATCATTACTGTGGCAATCATCATCACATAACACATTTGAAAGGAATAGACTTAAGTCACTCAAAACAGACAGTTTCTTGCCACCTACATAAGTCGAGGTAACCAACCGATTAAACTTTGTTGTTCAAAAAGAAACCAGGTATCGTGATGAAAAGTCCTCTGGAATGTTCATTTGAGAGAACAGAAGAGTTGATGAACACAGAGAGGTTAAATCATGAGTGTAACCCTGAATCCCAAATCAACCATTAGCCCTCTCTTTGGAAGATCTGAGAGGATTGGATAAGTGTAATAGGATTGTATGGGTGTAAGCAATATAGTGGAACCACCATCTTGCCCTCTGATTGCAACAATTCCACCTGGCTTATGTCAATGGTGTGAGCAGTCTCAGACCCATTTGTTCCAGTCAAAGGCATACACTCCCCTTTGTATTTATTTGGACAATGAAGCAATAAAAGTGACTCCAGTACATTATTTAAGCAATAAGGCACGAGGGGGTGTGGTATATGGTCAATATACCACAGCTAAGGGCTGTTCTTATGAACGACGCAACACAGAGTGTCTGGATACAACCCTCAGCCGTGGTATATTGGCCATATACCACAAACCCCAAGATACTTTATTGCTATTATAAACTGGTTACCAACTTAATTAGAGCAGTAAAAATAAATGTTTTGTCATACACGTGGTATACAATCTGATAAACCACAGCTGTCTACCAATCAGCATTCAGGGCTCAAACCACCCATTTTATAATGACCATTTAGTTCCTATTGGGAAAAACATCATCCGATAAACAACCAACGCAAACTGCAAATACATCCAACAAGTTTGTAGAGTCATAAGCTTGATGTAGTCATTGTGTGCTAGGAATATGGGACCAAATGCTACACTTTTGACTACTTTAATACGCTATAAGTGAATTTGTCCAAATAAAAAATAAGGTATTCAAACGGGTTGACTAGATACATTAAGGTATTTCATTTCTAAACAGTAAAACATGTATGAAAATACCCTCAACTAAAAGGTGACATTCTGTATTATCGCCTAATATGAAATATTTTATCTCAAATCCAAAATGCTGGAGAATATGGCCAAATTTGCAAGTTTTAGCTTCACTGTCTAAATAAATCCATAGAGGAGTTCCTATCGACCCAGAATACCCAGCAGTGAGGCCACTCCTACCCTTTTCAAACTATCATGCTGACCCAAATCAAACTGTGCTGGCTGTGCTATTTTTCTTTCCACATTTTTCTTTTCAACATGGTTCCAGCAACTATAGAGGACGTGTAACCACTAACCAGGCCCGTTCAATGCAGCTTGGTTTGGTTCGGTCTGGCTCAGCTCAGTAGTGTGAAAACCTCATTTTTACTTGCTCCAGTCACACCCAAAAGGCATTATTCCCATCGAACCCAGTCCAGTCAGGAGTCTTGTCCACTACATGAGCCACTTGTCTTTCTCCTTGTTGAAGTGTTCGGCCCACTTCCTGGTGAGTTCCAGGTACAGATCTGACCGGTGGGGCTGGTAGTCGAGATACAGCCGCGACACCGTCTTCCTAGGCACCGCCTTCTCAATCTGTGTCCCCTCGTGCCACTCGTTGAATGACGTGATGGTCACAATCTCCGGCCGCACAGACAACGCCGCCTGCAGGCTAGTCTCGTAATAGCGTCCGTTGACCCTGTTCCTCGTATTGTGGTTGTTCCATGGCCTCACTGCAGTGTCGACGTATCCTGGCCCGGCGCTGGGCACAAACAGCAGGTTGTTACCATCACAGAAGGCCTTAACTGCCTTCCAGTTCTGGTGAGAGGAGCCGAAGGAGAAGCCGTTGGAGGCGAAGTACGTATACATGCCGTCGAAGCCACCGGCCAGGATTTCGTGTTTGTGGCGTTCCTCTACGACCAGGGCGAGGAAGACACCATCGTAGGGTGTGCCACGGAGGGTGTGGGCGCCGGCGGGGTGGAGCAGGTCGGCCCAGGCTTCAGGCGAGGTCAGGTAGGAGTCGTAGACATAGAACAGAGGAAGGATCCGCCCTGTAGTCGACCTGAAGCGGTAGAAGGCGCCGTGGTTCCCGTAACTATGAGGTAAATATTTAGTTTAGTTTAGTTCATGTTGACATATGCAGCTAGAATCTGAATTGCAGTATACATGCAAATCACACTTCTTTTTTATAGAGAAGTGAACATGCAAGAAGATAAACTTAGATAGACAGCCAATCCTCCAATGTGTAGCACCCACCACAATCAGATTATTTAATTTAAATATATATATGTATATATTACACACACACTACAGTTCATAAGTTTGGGATCACTTAGAAATGTCCTTGTTTTTGAAAGAAAAACAAATTTTTTGTCCATTAAAATAACATGAAATTGATCAGAAATACAGTGTAGACATTGTTAATGTTGTAAATGACTATTGTAGCTGGAAACGGCTGATTTTTTGTGGAATATCTAAATAGGTGCACAGAGGCCCATTATCAGCAACCATCACTCTTGTGTTCCAATGGCACGTTGTGTTAGCTAATCCAGTTTATAATTTTAAAGGCTAATTGATCATTAGAAACCCTGTTTGCAACTATTTTAGCACAGCTGAAAACTGTTGGGCTGATTAAAGAAGCAATAAAAGTGGCCTTCTTAAGACTAGTTGATTATCTGGAGCATCAGCATTTGTGGGTTCGATTACAGGCACGAAAAGGCCAGAAACAAAAACTTTCTTCTGAAACCCGTCAGTCTATTCTTGTTCTGAGAAATGAAGGCTATTCCATGCGAGAAATTGCCAAGAAACTGAAGATCTCGTACAACGCTGAGTACTAATCCCTTCACAGAACAGCGCAAACTGGCTCTAACCAGAATATAAATAGAAAGAGAAGATAGAAAGAGGCCCCGGTGCATAACTGAGCAAGAGGACAAGTACATTAGCGTGTCTAGTTTGAGAAACAGACGCCTCACAAGTTCTCAACTGGCAGCTACATTAAATAGTACCTGCAAAACACCAGTCTCAATGTCAACAGTGAAGAGGTGACTCCAGGATGCTGGGCTTCTAGGCAGAGTTCCTTTGTCCAGTGTCTGTGTTCTTTTGCCAATGTTAATCTTTTCTTTTTATTGGCCAGTCTTAGATATGGCTTTTTCTGCAGCTCTGCCTAGAAGGCCAGCATCCCGGAGTCGCCTCTTTACTGTTGACGTTGAGACTGGTGTTTTGCATTTCTTGTTAACAAACTATAGTTTTGGCAAGTTGGTTAGGACATCTTCTTTGTGCATGACACAAGTCATTTTTCCAACAATTGTTTACAGAAAGATTATTTCACTTATCATTCACTGTATCACAATTCCAGTGGGTCAGAAGTTTACATACACTAAGTTGACTGTGCCTTTAAACAGCTTTAGAGGCTTCTGATAGGCTAATTGACATCATTTGAGTCAATTGGAGGTGTACCTGTGGATGTATTTCAATTCCTACCTTCAAACTCAATGGCTCTTCGCTTGACATCATGGGAAAATCAAAAGAAATCAGACAAGACCCCAGAAAAAAATGGTCTGGTACATCCTTTGGAGCAATTTCCAAACGCCTGAAGGTACCACGTTCATCTGTACAAATAATAGTACGCAAGTATAAACACCGTGGGACCACGCAGCTGTCATACCCCTCAGGAAGGAGACGTGTTCTGTCTCCTAGAGATGAATGTACTTTGGTGGGAAAAGTGCAATTCAATCCCAGAACAACAGCAAAGGACCGTGTGAAGATGCTGGAGGAAACAGTTACAAAAGTATCTATATCCACAGTAAAACGAGTCCTATATTGACATAACCTAAAAGGCCGCTCAGCAAGGAAGAAGCCACTGCTCCAAACCCGCCATAAAAAGCCAGACTACGGTTTGAAACTGCACATGGGGACAAAGATCTTACTTTTTGGAGAAATGTCCTCTGGTCTGATGAAATAAAAATAGAACTGTTTGGCCATAATGACCATGGTTATGTTTGGAGGAAAAAGGGAGAGGCTTGCAAGCTGAAGAACAGCATCCCAACCGTGAAGCATGGGGTGGCATCATCATATTGTGGGGGTGCTTTGCTGCAGGAGGGACTGGTGCACTTCACAAAATAGATGGCATCATGAGGCAGGATAATTATGTGGATATATTGAAGCAACATCTCATGACATCAGTCAGGAAGTTAAAGCTTTGTCGCAAATGGGTCTTCCAAATGGACAATGACCCCAAGCATACTTCCAAAATTGTGGCAAAATGGCTTAAGAACAACAAAGTCAAGGTATTGGAGTGGCCATCACAAAGCCCTAAACTCAATCACATAGAAATTTTGTGGGCAGAACTAAAAAAGCACGCGCGAGCAAGGAGGCCTACAAACCTGACTCAGTTACACCAGCTCTGTCAGGAAAAATGGGACAAAATTCACCAAACTTATTGTGGGAAGCTTGTGGAAGGCTACCTGAAACGTTTGATCCAAGTTAAACAATTTAAAGGCAATGCTACCAAATACTAATTGAGTGTATGTAAACTTCTGACCCACTGGGAATGTGATGAAAGAAATGAAAGCTGAAATAAATCATTCTCTCTACTATTAATCTGACATTTCACATTCTTAAAATTAAAAAAAATTCACTGACCTAAGACAGTGAATTTTTACTAGGATTAAATGTCAGGAATTGTGAAAAACTGAGTTTTAATGTATTTGGCTAATCTGTATGTAGACTTCCGACTTCAACTGTAGATATTCCATTAAATATCAACATTAACAATGTCTACACTGTATTTCTGATCAATTTAATGTTATTATAATTGACAAAAAATGTGTTTTTATTTCAAAAACAAGGACATTTCTAAGTGACCCCAAACTTTTGAACAATAGGATATATACACTTGTTACAAAGCAGCAGGTTCTGCCAACAGAAGCGTTCTCAATTGGGTGAAGTGTCAGATGTCTACAGAAAATGCTATTATGTGGAATAGTGCTATTACTGTCAAGAGCAAGTTTGGAGTGTGTGAACATTGTAGATGGAGAGATCAGATGATAGAAATGCATCCCCTCCCCCCTCCCTTCTCATTCTCTCTGTGGTTTCTTTTCAGGCAGATGGATAGCACAGTTGATTGTGCAGAAGTTGGCAGAAACATCTCGCCCTGGAAACAAGGTATACTAGGCTTGTCCTCAATCACAATCATCACTGTTCAGTAAGCTTGACAACGATACACCAACCCTACCGCCCAACCTCAGAGGGTGTCTCAATGTTTGGACAATGTTTAGGTGGATAACTATCATGCCTCATTAGATAAACAATCACATATTCGTTTTCTGCCCTCTACGTTTGTCCTCTACTATAGTTGTTGTTATGAATATGTTTGGCATGACAATGACCATTGGAGTTGGCAAGACGGCGCAAAGAGATGTGGGGCCTGCAGGCTACTGCTGGTCTGTTCCATAGCCAAACTCTTTTCATACATTTTTCCACAGGTGGCACTATCAATTGTCTGAAGCCCTCAGATGAATACTCTAATAATGAAAGTGAAAGTAATCCAATCAGGACAAATGCTACTTGCAGTTTCATTCTCTCTACCTCCTTCAGACCTGAAGAGGACTCAGATTTCTCCAGATCCCCAGACCTCCAATGACACTGGACATTAATATGGAAAGCAGAGCTCTGACCTTTGGCTTAAAGAAAGTGATAAGAAAATCTTCATCTTTATGAGTGTGATGTTGAGAAAGAGAGGCAGAGAGAGTGAAAGGAAGAGAGGTGGGGAGAGCGAGAGACAGCGAGAGAGAAGTGGGGGGAGAGAGAGACCGATAGGGGGAAGTGAGAGTGGAGATAGAAGTGGAGAAAGGAAAGGAAAGGAGATTATATGAGAAGTGGAGTGGCTGGCTAGAGGACGCAGATGTACAGAACAGTCGAAGGCCAATCTACTTGTCAATGATCTAGAGAGCGAGAAAGAGAAAAAGAGGAGATGTGGATGTATAGGACAGTGGAAGATCAACCTACTTGTCAATTATGTATTTGATGTTATCATGCATGCTGAGGTCGGTCCGACCCTTGTACGGCTGGATGTGGAACGCCACCTGTGTGAACAGAGTAGGGATATGGATCATTATAAACCCTTAATAAAGAGGACAATACTCTCTGCAATAGACATTTTCAAGGTCTTTGAAGCATTATTATACCACTTGAATGTAAACACGGTTCTGTAAAGGAAGAAGTAATATTCAGTAGTATATCAGCACATTGCCATTTGATTGTGGTATTAAAAAGCAGTATGGCAATGCCTTCAGAATTCAATTGGTAAGGTGTGGTGAGTGGTGAGCACCATCTGTGAGTTTGACTGTTCAAATCACTGGCATAGTAAAATAATCCTAAAGTACATGATAGACGGAAATATTCAGCAACTCTTAGAGGGCAATGGAAATGGATTTCAGAAATGCTTCATTATTGTTAAAACCAATGTGCTTCGTCATGTATCCTCCAACTAGCTAATCAATCCTTAAATAGATAACCTTTTCCTGAGGCTCAGAGAATCAATATGTGGGTACTCAAATTTCATGCATCCCAGTGTCCATCCAGAATGACAGTTATTTTGGGGACCAGGCGAACAGTGTGTGTCAGAGGCCAATGTGTCAGCCAATCAGAGATCACTTAGCTGGTGGATCATCTTTAAATAAATCTTCCTTCTCTGACTCTGGGGCTCCATAGGGATTGTTCCAGGTAACATCAGCAATCAAACAGAATGATGCGTGTGCGTGCACATGCGTGCGAGCGAGAGAGCGTGTCCCAGAAGCTGACTTGAGAGAGAGGAGCAGGATGTGGACTGAGTTTTAGTTTCTTGAAAACTGAGAGAATGCAGCGAGGAAGAGGAGGAGGATGAGGAAGAGCGGACCACTGAAGCAGACACTCCTAGCTCCCAGCGATCATATCCATTATCCGAACTCAGGACCTCACCCTCTCTTTGATCTCAAGTGATCCTCCATCCTCTTTTAAGAAAAGAGAAGGGATTTTGGAGTTGTATTCCTTCCAGTGTCGCGGCAGTGAACTTTATCTGCTGGAGATAATAATCAGGATACTGCTCTCTACTTTAAGGCAATAATACTCTCTACTTTAAAGTATTACCTAAGGCCTTTTTCTCTCTGTGACTCTGTGTCTTTGCTGCAACTGAGAGATAATACCTGCCAACCCTTCAATGAACCATACCGGGGCCTTACAGCATACAGCATATGGCATACATATAAGGTCTATACATCAAACATCAAACCAGGATGAAATCGCTTGAGGTTTAAAAACATTTTTTTAAGGGAGACCTGGATCTGATCCAGATTTCACACACCACACCTTGAAGGATCAACAGGGAGTCTCTCAGCATTTAGATGGCTGTGATTGCTGTGACACAGATTACATGAATACGACTGTAGCAGCTGCCCTCTCTCACCCCAGGATAAGACGAGCCTGATCCCAGATCTCTTTGTGCTGTATAGCCAACACCTACTGTCATTGTTGAGACAGCACAAACATATATGGGACCAGTCTTAAACTGCCTGACAACTAGGATGTTTACCTCAGCTGCTGTATAGCAAAAGGTCTACTTCACCTCACCGTCAACTGTTGATAGAACAGTCGAGCCATGAATGACAGAGCATGGCGGGCTAGATAGAAAGGAAAGAACACCCACTCCCTCTCTCTGGCTCTCTTTCTTTTAAGAGGCTGCAAGGTCTTCATAAACAGTTTCCATGGCAACACTGTGTTTGATATAGCAGCGACCAAGCTGGGCTGTCAGTTTGTGTCGTGGCTGGTTTTGAAATCAGAGGCAGAGTGGCAAGGTGAGCTGATGTGCTGTTCAACGAGGCTCTTTCCTCAGTTGTATAAACTGTGTGTGTGTGTGTGTGAGTGAGTGAGTGAGTGAGTGAGTGAGTGAGTGAGTGAGTGAGTGAGTGAGTGAGTGAGTGAATGCCCACGCAAGACCCTCTCGTGCCATGCACACAGGCCTCAGGCTGCATGGTCAGCCCCAGTTATGCCAATGCTGTTGGTGTGAGTGTGTCCTTGTGTGGGTGCGTGCATGAATGTACAGCACATCTATACTGGCTTCAATAGACTGAAAGTCAAGCAGTATAAGAGGGGCTTGAACAACGTCCCCTGAATCACTCTTCCAAGTCAAATGGAAACTGTCTTCACTCGGTTTAAAAATCCGGATTATTTTTTTTGTCTGCCTTCAGAGGACCTTGTGAAGCACCCAAAGACTTGTGAGGTTGTTGAAGAAATGTGTTTTGAGTTGAGTTTGAGTTTTGAGTTTATTTTTATTTTTACAGGGACAGTAGTGCACATTAATCAACATTTCAGTAAAAGTGCCGGTTTTAGCCAACCGGCTAATTTTCAACCGCAGTCCCTGGGCAGGTTATTAAAAACAATTACAATATAGACAATAGCAACATAGAACAAGCAAGACATAGCATACAGACAGACAGAGCAACATAGGACAAGCAAGATGTAGCATACAGACAGAGCAGCATAAAACAAAAAGCAGCAAGACAAAATTCATAAAAGCAACAAAGTGTTTCCACACCTCACAAACAACAGACAACATGGAGTGGCAACACACAGCTAGGGACCATGTTCACAAATCTGATTGACCTTTAGCCATGTCTTCAAGCATTTTGTGAAAGTGTGATATGTGGTGCAGTTATGTGTGTCTGATGGCAGTGTATTCCAGACATGGGAAGCTCTCTTTTCTCTGTCTACATCAATAATATACAAGATGGAGGAAGAAAGTGGGCTACAACAGATGGTTTTATACATAGAAAATACATTCCAAAATCCCACACTTCACCCTCTAAAAATGAAAGTCTGTCTTCGAGTGAACACAGTGAAGTCATGACGTACACTGTGGCTGCTCACTTAGTTTTGGTAACAGGAATATTTATATGTTTTTATCTAGGCTCAAAGGCCATGACTGATACTCACTTAGACTACTACAACAAAGGTCGGAGTTAACATAGTCTCTTGTGACAGACTGTTACACAATCTGAGTGAACAACATAAACCTGGAAGCACCTACCAACCAATCCTCACTGCCAGCCAGCCAGCCAGGGTTGGGGTGAATTCCATTTCAATTCAGTCCAATCCGGAAGTCAACTGAAATTCCAACTGACTGAATTGGAATGGAATCGACCCCAACCATGCAGCCAGACATTTATGAATTCAGTAAAGCACCAGAAATTGTAAAAACATACCAGTTCTCTCACCAGTTACCTTGATGCTGTGTCTGTGGGCAGCGTCCATGACAGCAGGCACCAGGTCTTCACATGGCTCACCATGGTTGTCTGCAATGCCAGGTGGATACCAGGACAGAACCAGTACACCTGAGGCGGAAACAGTTAGTGATGTCTCTGGTATAAATATTGACATAAGGATAGAACAACCCTTCATAAAATTTGTGCAGATGAATGGAGGAGTTTAAGTGAAGCTACTTTAATACTTCAATATTTGAGAGGTACAGTATCATGTTCAGGACACCTTTTGGTGGTAATATTTAAGTTTGGGGGGTTAGTGGTGCCAAAATCCCTCACCTGCTGCAGCCGCTTCAATTTGCGACATATGTGACTCCAGCACGGAGGGGTCTCTAGAACTGTATGGTCCTAGCTCCGGGAAGAAACTCGACGCAATGTCCTCTGGAGGAGTATGTCTTCCTTTGGCGTGGCTGGGGGCGATCTTAGGGTCCCAGTGCGGCACTAGAACATGGTCCCAGTGAATATATTTACCGTCCATCTGTGGGGTGCCATACCACAGGTAATAGAATATTTGTACGTCGTAGAATATACTGTAGTCACGGTCGGATTTTGTGAAGACGACCTTGGTGTCGCTGGCTAGATGGGACTGACCAGGGGAAACTACCATGTCGTTTGAGACTGGCCGTCGATGGTCGCCTCCTCTTTCCCTCACAAACTCTCCCATCCCCGGGGCAAGGTCTGAGAAGCCATCGCTGGGTTTCAGTGTTCTGAGGCCCATCATGGTCCCGAAAATGAAGAGAGTGAATAAGAAAAGTGCAATGAAAGCTTTCTTGCGCAGCCGTGTCATTTTGGTCGCTGTCCGAGGTGCTGAAAGTAGCCTATAGACCGCTATGTGCTTTCGTTGAAACTATATCATAAGTAGATCTATGTCAGTCTCTTTCATCAACATCTAGCCTATAGTCTTCAAGTATACACACTTAGCAAGAAAAAAATGTGGGAAAAGCCACTCAATCTCTTCAGTGGCTTGTGCGTTTCGTTATAGATTTCAGAGTGCCAGCGTTCGTGGCTTGAGTTCGATTTTCGACTTGAACGCAAAGAATCGAATACATGTCCCTTCAAACATCTAAGCTATAGCCTCTCAAACCATCATTTTTCCTGATAATGTGTTTTTAACCGAATCTCTCCTTTCTCCCTGTATATCCATGAAGAGCAGATATGTCTCTAACGGTTACAGTTTAGCTTCTCATAATGACTGACTGTCATTACCATTTCAGGGCATCGTCATGTTAGGGTTGTTATGCTTCCCGACCACCGAGAGCTCAAGAGATGGAGACAAAAAAAGCATGTCGCTCTGTTCATATTTCAAAAGACAATCTCTGGAGCTTTTTTCAAACTCTGCCTCCTGCACACTCCCAACTGTTCTTCTCGACTGTTAATTCATCACATAGTTCGTAGCACAGTTACCTTTGTCTTCTGCAATTGCTCTCGCCCGCCTGCTAACGCTACCCCTTGTTTATCCCGTCTCTTGTCTCCCTTGATTATGCATTTAAACCTGCTTTTCCGCGAACAACCCGTTAGAATCCATCACATCTCCAGAACCGTAGACTTGGTCGACGTTCGGTTTTAGGCAGACGGTTTTTAAATGGATCGTTTTCTCACGAAACTCAGCAGGAGGAAGAGGGGGAGGGGTGGCTGAGCACCAGGCTGCGGGGGTGAGCAGGGTGGGTGGGCTTAACCCTGGTTTTATTGTCAATGGATTAACCCCGCGCACTGTTCTGAGAGGAAAATAGAACGCGCGTGGAACAAATGGGTAGCCTATTATTGCTTTTGCCTTTGTTTGCTCTATATATGGTTACTTTAACTCAGTATCTATGGGTAGAAAGAAGTAGGATACGTTGCATTCTCTTGCTATCCTCCTATTTGAAAATCCGTTCTCTCGCGGATCATTTGGCTGTTCACACTATAGGCTATGTTGGCTTTATGTTACAATATGGACACATTGACGTCTATTTATTGCACAAAAGAGATTAAACTTGTATGATTTTGGCTATATGAAAAAGGCCTATAGGCTGTGGAACACAGTTTGTCAGTCTATGGTAGTGGAGAGTGAAAGCAATGACAAAGATAAAATAACAGAGGCCTCAGGGCCTCAGGGCTCTTGTGTGGCACCTTGAGCACTTTTATGATTTATTTTGTTCCATACCAATATCGATAGAAGCAAACAACTCAGAATCGTAAATCTTTGAAATACTTCGCCTTGATCATTATTGCATTTCACACGGGATATTTCCAATTCCACGAAGCATCCGTGGGCTTAGGATGTCGAAAACATTAAAACATTTAAATATGTGGAAGCTTTGAAGTTGATGGTTGAGATGAAAGATGATGCCACCCACCACATCATTTTGGACGAGCTAGAAGGCCTGGCAGGATTAGCTACTGGGAGGCAGATAGATACCCACTCACACAGTGGGATTAGGGCCGCAGCACCGGCAGCGGGCACTGGGAAACGGAGTGGAGTGGACACCCACGGCTAGGATCTTGCCTCTCTCCATAATAATCAGTCAGGCTTTTCTGTTATGGAGGGAACCTGACTGCGCTTGTGTTGCTTTTTATAGGCTAAGGCTTCTTATTTGTCTTTTTTTCTTTTCTTTTTTTAAATGCTTCTTATTTTACCCATCATTCAAAGATCATTAGCATATATAGCTAAACAATTTGTTTCATTATGTTATTCTGTTGATATTGTCTTAATTATGATTTGTATATGAGTTTGTCTTTAGGTTTCATGCATCAAAATATAAACTCTCCATCTATTTCATTCAAACAAGCCTCGATCCAGTATAGGCCCCCGCAAAATTGTAAGAGTGACATCTAGTGGGATGAGAGAGACATTGTTTAACAGTAATCTTGATGTGAGAAATATGACTGGTGAGCATTCGAGGCATACGGTATTAATGAAAGTGACAGGTTCAGTGGTCTTTAGCGATGATGGAGAAAGATGTCACCTCTCACTGTGTGCATGCATATACATCCGTTACCACTAGGGGGACTCCGTGTATCATTAAAACGAGTTTGAATTGTGAGAACAATTTAACATGGACACTTTTCGTTGTCGAATAACGATATAGCTCGAGAAACCTTGAAGTAAATCATCAATCCCGTGTTGTAGCTCTGGAATTGACTTGATATGAAAAATGAATCCTTCCTCTGAATACTAGGCCTAGTCTTCGTGGACGGGCTAGATAGAACTTTTAAAAAAAACATTAACGGTTTGTTTTTAGGGCGTTCGCTTTAACGATAAGAGCTGTCCATGGTGCTGAAATAGTCTAGTGATAAGTAACCAAAAAGAAACAGATTCGAATACGCAAGCCGGAAAGGTGTAAAGTCTGTCGATATGCCCTTGAGCAATGCACTTAATCCTAAATATCACAAGGGGCGCCGTACTACTGACCTTGTAAAACAACACGTTTCACTGCACCTATCCGGTATATGAGACAATAAAACAGAGAACAAAAATGCTATTTGAACGTTTATCGTCAAATGTGAGCTAGAAATGTTATCTGCTCTGACACACACTCAAACATACGACTGTGAATATCTGAAATTCTTATGTGAAAATGACCTGTTTTTTAGGACCGTTGTGCTCAACCCCTTTTGGCAGATAATCAGCAAAACCAACAGACAGTGTCACAGTAGTTTGATGTATTGGTTCCCTCAGCAGATGGCTTGGAGATAAACTGTCTCACCTTAAGATCTCTCAACAGCCCCAATAGTCTTATTCCATGTTACTGACTTCAACACATGAACCAATCAAACACTCTAGATACATTTTATTCATTGTTAAAAACGGGTAATCATACTACTGAACTACTGAACCAAAATTGTATAGTGCCTGGTTTAGTATACATTTGAAGAACTTCCAAACATTGTCAAATGCTATATTTTTACATCATAAATGTATCAATTGACATAAATGTAAGTTGGAAGGTAAAACCAAATATTATATGGATGTGGCTGTAAATACTACATCATTATCATACTCCATCAGCCAGTGTGCTTCAATATAATAGAGTACCTGTTTACACATTGCTCTATGTGCTTCTATTTGAAATTATGGTGCAGTAGTGTACAATGCACTGCTGAAATACTTGGGTTGTAAATTACAGTATATTCCACTCATTATCTGAGTTTCATTGATACACTGTAAGCTGATGATTTTGTCAAGCAGAGAGAGAGAGAGAGAGGTGATACTGTAGCAGTTACAGTAACAGGTCACATAGAAAAGTTGATCTTGTGCAATGTTGCATGGGGCAGAACTGGCATAACGGGCTATCTCAATACCTTTTTACTGTAGGCTTCTGCTTTACAGTACATGCCATAATACCCCTATATCTTAGGATTTATTCTATGTATGTGCTGTTTACAGTAAGATTACTGAAATGGTAAGACTGACATTTTTCTCAACATGCTCCAAACTTAACATTGGATACAATTTTTATTTTTTTATGCTGTAAAATGGTACATACTGGTACATAGCTATATACCTTCTATTCAGCATTTCAAAAATATCCGTTTTGAAAATTGTATCATGCATGTTTTGATATTAGATTACATGAGTTAAAATAACTAAACAGTGAGCCTATCATTATTTGATGCATTGGTGACTAAAGAAAATGTTCTCATGGTATTTCACAAAAAACGTTGACATTGCATGAATAACTCATGGGTGAAAGAAGTGTTTAACTCCAATGAATGCTCAATCAAAGGTTCTGAACATAAGACAAGTGTTATCAGTTATGACCACGTGCATCTGAAAAATTTACCACAGTAATTGAAAAAAGTAGATGTAAAAGCCACAATCTTTTCTAACAAAATGTTAGGTTTTTTTGTGGGAGGGAAGACTATCTGACAGAGCATCATAGTATGATATATGGATCAGGTATAGATGGATCAGCTTATTGATCAGTGCTCTGCCCCCTGGGCGAGGAAGGTGAGAGGGGAGCTGACAGCTGAAACCATATGGAGCCACTGGGCTGTTTTCTCATTCAACCAACCACAAGGCCCCTAACATGTGTGTTTCACAGGTGAACTACTCAAAGCAGTTCTTGATATGAAAACATGGATCAGTACACCTCATGCCCCACACAACATACACACAATAAATGAATGAACCCTCGTCAAAAGATAAACACAATAGACTCTTGCAGCCTGGTTGTAGATAATCTTACAGATATCTTGCCTGCTGTTAGAGGAATGATGGTCAACACATAGACCCCCCAGCCCTTTCAGTCACTATTACATAACATCTGGTGGTGTGGGTGTACGCATTTGTGTTTGCTAGCATGCGTGTGTGTGTGTGTGGCAGTTGGGTGGGGGGTTACAGTGTGTGTGACCAGTGAGCACGTGTCCAGGCATTGTAATTACTAAGCCCCAGTGTATGACACGGGTCACCTTAAGGCCAGCCCTCTTTGTTCTCTGACAGACAGATCCAGGGCCCTTCGTCTCCATGGTGACCCAGAGAAGCCTGCAGTGTAGCAGCCTGGCCTGAGAGACAGAGGATTGTTAGAGGAGAATATGAATGAAACCAGTCATTTAGCTTTAATTAGCTAACCCCTCTCGCTCTTCATCTCTCTTTCTCTCTTTCTCTCTGTCCCTGGATCCCTCCATCTGCCACACTCCCTCTTTCTTCTTCTCGCTCTCTCTATCACTCTTTTTCTCTCCCCATATCTCTCTCTTTCTTTCTCTTTCTCTCTCTCTCTCTCTCTCTCTACATATCTCTTCGGTAGGTCATGCTCTAGGATGATTCATGGTTTGGTAAGATGGAGGATCCTATGTCCATCCCAAAATGACTGTCACACATGGTCTCGTTGGCCCACATGTAAAGAAGAAGTGTAAGGCAGGAGGGTGCAGGTGATGAGGTTCCCTTGTATCAAATGAAGTCTTGTAGCCTATTGAGTTAATGCAGCATAGTCAGTGCTGTAAGGAAAGCCGGAAGACCCCTGCACTGTCAATGTCATGACAGTTCCCATTGAAAAGCATAGATGGCTGAGTTAGAGCGCAGATCCGGTAAAGGTGACTCATCGTCACGGAACCATTGTGTTTCAGAGGCCATAAATAGCTGTGTCAATATGTGTCAAATCGGTGCAGGGACTGACAGGTTTTACATATAGCCTAGAAGTGTAGCCTATAAAGATAGGCCCTCCTCACACACAAGGCAACACAATCCCTCTGTTTACGTTCACATTCATTATCTGCATCCGTCAGCGATTCTGAGGGAAATCAGTCAATTAAAAGACCTTTCACAGACCGTGCAGCCCCAAGCTAGGACACAATAGCAAACAAGTTATGGTAAATGTTGAGCATCCTTCACCGGAGGGTTATGTGGAACGAATATCTCAAGAGATACGCATTTATTTATTTGTTTACAGCGTGTGGTCGATAGTAGTCCTAAACATGTATGACAGTAGCAAAATATCTTTGCTCAAATTGTTTCAAACGAAATAACGAAGGTGAATGCATGTAGGCATATCCTGGATATTTTTTGCAAGATCAGCTACTTTAAATGTTCATGTTTTTTTCCTGTCCCTTGCTGAATGTATTTTTCTGATATCGGCCTATGTTCTGTTTGGTTTATATATGTATTTGAATGTGATGTTTGTAGTTTGTTTTGTGTGAATGCAACAAACGTAAACAGAACACAGCTATAGGTTGATTTATGCTTCTGGATTTAGATGTCCTTCGTTTTCACTTCAAACATGATGGTGTGGAATGTGGAAGAGCAAGGTTTCATTTGGATGGCTTCTGTGAAACCATGCACCTGAGTGACTGACTATGCATATTCAAATGCTCCAGGCGGTGTGGGGGTTGTGGCTCTCTCCTGTCCTGAAAAGGAGTGGGGGTCGCTCAATGCCCCGCTGCTAACAGCTAGGTGGTCTTTGTCAATGATTGGTCGCTCTGCGAATTTGGGCCCTATCACCGTGGAATGTCTAATTTATCAGCCAGAAGATCGCAATTGAGCATCACATGGGCTGGACCGAAAAGGTGGGGGTTGATATTAGAGGTATAGGAGAGTCAGAGGGGGCTCGCTCCTCATATTGTACAAGAGACCAGGAGAAAGAAAATACAATAGTTTTCAAAGAGGGATTACTGAAAAACGGGCTTGTTGACGATACAACCAGCGTTTATTGCCTGATTCTTCTGGAGTTGTAGGAGACCCAGGAACCCCCCAAACCATGGCAGAAGGTACAGGCAGTGTTCTAATGGTCCCAAAGGTTCTTTGAACATCTTTGGGGGGGTGGGATTCGATGGAAAGATCTCTTTATGAGAAGAGACACAAAAAGAGGGTGGGTTGGGTTTCATTGCATTGTCTTTCAGATTTGGGGATTCTTTTGAGAAATGCTTCCCAGCAGTCTTACACCACTGGTTGTCAGGGCGAAAGTATCTCCAAACCTCTTTGTTTGTCTCCACTGCTGACCCGTTCCTCTTCTGCGTCTTTGTTATTGAACCGTTTGCGGGAAAGTGTTGTGTAGTGTGGAGAAAGGTTGGAGGTGGACAGGGCAGGGCAGGGGGATTTGGGAGAGGAGGACACGGTAAACCTGGATTAAAATATACCCGGGAAAGGGATGGGCTCTTATTCCGAACAGCAGTTTACAGGTAGGACTGTCATCAGTCTTCAAATTAGGAACATTCTCCTAAACACTTTTGCCTGAGAATGTTGTTGTGATTATTTGTTCTTCGATTTGGAACCTACTATCTCTTTTCACGGAAGAATGGTTTTCAGTGCTTGCGGTGAAGTTTTGGGATAAAGTATGACTATAGGTGATGCCTTTGGCTTTATACTTTTCATTGGTAACTGAATATTCAAGATTAATATTTTCTATATGTTTTCTTCAAATATTTAAAGATATTGTGTTCTCGGTTCTCGTGGCTCCTCATGGGATGAAACTTTTATTTAGGCTACATTATCAGAGTCAATCCCTTGCGTGCTTGGGAATTATTTAGGCCTGTACCGTGTAAATCAACAAGTTACAATCTGTATTAATATAATGATTGATCAGTTTATATTTATTAAATTGATCAATTTTGATGAGATTATTTCGATTAACCTATATATTTTTACGCATATTATTATTTATAATAATGCATAATTATTATCGCCTTGTTATGTATAATACTTATTATGTATATTATTATCACTATTAGCGTATACGTTTCCACTTCGAAACAACTTGAAAAAGAGACCATCTAATATTCCAGCTTTTCAAAATAAAAAATGTATATCGTATGGATAATATATCGACATTGTTTCGAATATCAGCAGTGTTTACAACCATGTGTTCCTAGCTTGCTGCGCGGCTCTCTAGCTCTATCCCATTTCGCAACCCATTAAATGCCTTCTTCAAGGCACTGATTCTGAAAAACATCAGTGTAAAAGCCGGCCCAACTCGTTTTCCTGCCAGGATTGTTGACAAGATATGATATATTTCAAACATCTATATTTTCTAAACTGACTGAGTGGCATTATTTTTCTCTCGAAAGGGGGCTGTGCAAAGAACGAAGAGGAGGAAGCCACTGGCTCGGAGGAGGATCTGGGTTCGTCTCGTGGCAGCGGCGTGTGTAAATGGTTCAACGTCCGGATGGGTTTCGGGTTCCTGTCCATGACCAACATAGATGGGACACCGCTCGAGGAGACTCTCGATGTTTTCGTTCATCAGGTGAGCTCCATTGTGGGTCTGGGACTCAAAGAATGTGGTGTTGATGTTCATCAAGGCCTGGCTCGAGCTCGAATCAGGTCCAAATGCCCCCTTGTCGCGTTTTTGTGCAAGTGTATGTCTTAAACTTATCAACAATGTAAATATCACACGTTTGTGATGTTTTCGTTAAGGTAGGTAATTATTCGTTTCTCTCCGTGATTTAGCATTTTCAGCGTTTTAATTTATGATTAGAGATTGATCGATCATGCAAATATATAGGCATATCTATCATTGTTTATAGTGCTTGAAAAATCCCTTTCCTGCACTCATTCAAAACGAATTCATAGTTTACATGTTTTCATAGCTTATATGTTGGGCAAGAGGCAATAGGGCTTTTCATTTCTTTTAAACATTTGACAACATTATCTTGAAATAGTCAGCTGATTCTAGTTTGAGCCTTTACCAAAATAGGTAGGCCTATTTTTCAGCAGTGCATGTGGTTAATGATGCTATTTTTACAGACTAAAAAACTCTTATTGGGCCTACATTAGTTTATTACTCAGTTATAACTTATTATGTAGCTAATATTTCCAAATCAAAACCAGCATCATACATAAAGACAAGTAGCTTAAAAAAATAAAAACAAGATTTTGTTGATCCTATGTTCAGATGATATTTCATAACTGGAACCCAAGGCCCATCATCTTTCTAGCCTGCATGATGGCAACTGAAATCAGTTGTGAACTAAGAAGCTTAACTTCTCGAAAGGAACATATAAGACAGCCAAGAACAAACCTGCTTGGTTTAATCAATCAGTTGTTGAATCTGATTAGGTGTTGCAAGATTATGGTAGCCTTTAGGGAAATTGATTATCATATTGCCCTAAAACTAGCTAATGAATGAAACACTTAGAGACAAAAATCATACTTTTTCATAATAATAGATTGTTTGTATTTGGTATTTTAATAAACCTACCAGAAAATGAAAGGTCTGAGAATGAGAATATTGATTTTGAAATAACAAAGAAAGGATTCAATATAAAACAAAATAATGTCAATTTTTTGTTTTCCTAAAACGTTACAAAGGCTGATTAGGCGGAATAAGTAAAACAGGAGGGGAAATCTAGTTGTTGTTTCAAATGGAATGGAATGCGAAGCATCCTAACGGACGGACGACCTAATGAATCCAGGGTTGTTTCATCAATTTAACCTGTAGATTATCAACAGGGCTGAGTACCATAACGGACGAGACTCTTCCCTTCTCCTCCGTCCTTCCTGAGTTAAGGTAGAGCTCTGAGGGACTTCAAGGTAGAGTTGGGCCATGACATTTAAAACATGCTAAACGGGGGAGATTGATTTACATGGGGATTTGGTCCGAAAGTGCTAATATTAGCAATTGCATTTAGAAGGAGTAGACAGGGAGACAGGGGTTAGTCTAAACAGAGATAACAAGGCTCGTTCCTCTCAATTCCCCTCCAACCCTGCTTCCTGTTATAAAGGCCTTCAAACATCAGGGGACTTGGCCTCTCGTATGGCAGCCCACCCACTCCAAACTAGCCATACCCTGACTCCCACCCAGCCAGCCCCTCTGCCCATAGCCCCAACCCATCCACCCCCAGTCCTCCGCCCTCTGTAAAACGGGGGGGGGGGGGGGGGGAGGAGAGTTCAGGGGATAGTTCCGGGCCGTTCAGCTCCTGACGGGGGTTGGTACTGAAGGAAGGAATCCTGAAGGTTGTCAGGCCATCATGACCTGGATTCCTTTCCCACCATGATCACTTCAACCCCCCCCCCCAGAAGAGAGATGGGTGTCTGAGTTAAGACAGGTGGCATGCAAAACTAACCCTCCACATCACAGCCCTCTCCCCATCATCATCAAATGCTACTCCACAACATTTTAAGATTGGCTTGAACAAAACAATTCTATGAGCATAGTATAATGATGAGTGACACTTTCTGTGTCTCTGGAAGGTCTTGAACAAGGCATGATTCTGCACATTGAGATCTTTAGACTTATACATTTGGAACACTCGTGGTATCAAATTGGTGTCATACCTACCGCTGCTCAGGCAGCTTGGCAAAGCACATGAAGAAGATAGAACTAAGTTGCCACGAAATTCAAGCTTCCCTTTCCAGAGCCCCTGGATCAAGGGTGACAATGACAAGGAAATGTCTTTCTCAAGGTGGACACAAATGTTCTTGAAACCATTTTTTATGTGCCTTTGGCCAGCTATCCCAAAAATTAACCCCCATTTCCCAGCATCCTTAGCAGTGGTCAGTCTGGGGCTTGACCAGATGTAGTTCTTTTGGAGAGTCTATTGGCTGGTGTGTGTGTGGTGGTGGAGAGAAAGGGGAGGTAGTTGGAGCTTGGAATGCTGTGACTACCTTGGGGGAGGGGTAACACTGTCCACACACACACATTCTGAAGGGGGAGGGGTGTTGTAAGTAGTCATTGATGTTTTAACAGGGCTGTCAATGGGATTGGAATCTGGATTGGCTGAGGGGTTAGCCCCTGAGAGAGAGGGCCTGGATGTTTCCATTGATGTATTGAAACCTATGCAGAACATTGATGTATGCATGTACAACCCAATTAAGGATCAGCTCTTAGCTGTAATCACCTCAGAAGACAACATGTGAAGCGGACCAGCTATATGCACAAGCAATTAATTCGTCTTTTTGTGTCTGCTTCTTGACCAGGCTGGGAAATACATTCACACCATGTAGGCACAGGAAGGGCACCCTATCTGGCCTCAGAACTGCTCTCCACAGTCCTTCATAGGCTTAGAACCATTTTCATATCTTCTCACCAGTTTCCCGACCTAAGAACCTTTCTCCAACCCTGAACCCTCATTCCCCGTTCCCTCACAGAGTAAGCTCTCACTCTACCCTCACCTAGAACAGTTCTCATGCCGTTCTAAACCATTCCTCTGACCGCACTCATGCTCCTTCTCCCCTACAGAAAGCAAACTGGACATAGAGCTCTTCTGGCTTTGGAACAGTTTCCTATTCCTGTTCTCTAACCACCTATTCCACCTCTCAACCTACACAGAGCAAGCTACACATGGAGGGCTTCCGTAGCCTGAAGGAGGGCGAGGCGGTGGAGTTTACCTTCAAGAAGTCGTCTAAAGGCCTAGAGTCTGTCACGGTGACGGGGCCAGGGGGAGCACAGTGTGTGGGCAGTGAGAAGAGGCCTAAGGGGCAACAGAAACGACGCTCCAAGGGGGACAGGTGAGACTGTTCATTTAACATCTTTAAATGGCGCATAGCCGAACCATGCATCTCCAGATATCCCCACTCACTCAAAATAATTCCATGATTCGGAAACACTGTAAGACCCTGCTTATAGTATTAAATATGAAGATCGCTGCAATATTAACAACGAGCTTATCTGGCAAGGTTGTTTACAAATAGTCTGAGGGTGTTGAAGTCACTGAAAATATCTGGTATCATCATCATGAAAGTTGGCAAGTTTACCGTTTTAGCCACAATGCTGACATCAAACAGACTTATTTATCCTCTTTGGGGGAAATTCAGGACAGAGTTACACACGTATAAATATAACTTTATTTCCTTTGTATGTACTTTTCTCTCTATGCATATTCTGACAGTGAACTTAAGCAGTGCGGGTATATTTATTATATCATACTATTG
Organism: Oncorhynchus kisutch; assembly: GCF_002021735.2. Lineage (NCBI taxonomy): Eukaryota > Metazoa > Chordata > Actinopteri > Salmoniformes > Salmonidae > Oncorhynchus > Oncorhynchus kisutch. Next base: position 64,423,215 of record NC_034187.2, on the reverse strand, counting down.
TATACTATTCTCCATATTATCATTATATTGTAGGCTATACTACTTCCAATGTTACCATTAATGATCTGAATGTGGCAACCTTCTGAATGAATAAAACCAACTTCTTGGGGTTAGTGCGTAAAGGCTCTATTTTTCCATGAAGTAGGATTCATGATTATTCCCTAAACAGAAATCGTGTGTAAAGTCAGAGTGTTTTTAAATCTACCCATGGGTTCTGAAACTGAGACAAATATGCATATGTTTTCATGACTATCTTTCTATATTTTGAATGCATTTTCCATAGTCTACATTCAAGTCTTACCTACATAAGCTAAATCTGCGTTAAAAAGGCGTACATTTCCTAGGTCTGAATCAGCACCTATGTGCCTATTGATTCTTATGACATCAAACACCGCATCGATGTGAGTGTATCTAACACTGTCTCTGTCTATCTCGCTGACTCACAATCATAACAGTGGGATTCAGACGTAAAGAGGGAATAGGGGATGCAGAAAAGGGAAAAGGATCCTATCCATTTAATTGATACCAGATGTAAGTGCCCTGGGAGAGGTCATAGGTCATGGCTGCCATGGCAACAGTGGGTGTGTTGTGTAAATGAGGTGGGGGGAAGGCAAAGCCAGAGAGAAAGAGGGGTCAGGGGTTAGAGCTCAGGGTGCAGTATTGAAACAAAGAGCCCCCTCTGCTCTCCTCTCCCACCCTGGTGCCCACACTGATCAATAACCAACGGCTCCCTAGGAGAGGGTCTATGTGTTTGTGTATGTGTGTTTGGTAGGGGGTTGGTACTCAGAGGAAAAGGGCAGAGGACAGAGGAAGGAGGGAAGTGGTAGTAAGCTTGGGAAGGTTCTGATGCTCCAGGGCTTCATCTGCATTGGAGTTAATGCAATTACAAAATTCCCCATTGTCATTATAGTCTCAACATCTACTGATTTCAGATTGTGTGACATGTATATATTAAGGCATTGGTTTTAATGCACTATACACCTCCTAAAATGATCACACACAAGCATACACCTACACACGCACACATACATACAATCATGCAGTAAATAAACTATGCATACAGAAGAGGCCGTCATTCTATTAACGCGGATACTTTCTCAATATTGACTTAATCATATAATATACTGAACAAAAATATAAACGCAACATGTAAAGTGTTGGTCCTATTTTTTCATGAGCTGAAATTAAAGATCCCAAAAATGTTCCAGAGGCACAAAATATTATGTCTCTCAATTTCTTTCCACAAATGTGTTTATATCCCTGTTAGGGGTCCTTTCTCCTTTGCCAACCTAATCTATCCACCGGACAGGTGTGGCATATCAAGAAGCTGATTAAACAACATGGTCATTACACACGTGCACCTTGTGCTGGGGAAAATAAAAGGCAGCTGTTTTGTCACAACATAATGTTTCAAGATGTCTCAAGTTTTGAGGGAGGGTGCAATTGGCATGCTGTCTGCAGGAATGTCCAACAGAGCTGTTGCCAGATAATTTAATGGTCATTTTCTAACATAAGCCGCCTCCAACGTTGTTTTAAAGAATTTGGTAGTACATCCAACCTGGCACAAATGCAGGCCACAAGTAACCACCCAAGCCCAGGACATCCAGTTTCTTCAACTGCAGGATTGTCTGATGAGGGGGGTGCTGAGGAGTATTTCTTAAAAAACCATTCTGATTGGCTGGGCTTGGCTCTCCAGTGGGTGGACCTGGCTCTCCAGTGGGTGGGCCTATGCCCTCCCAGGCCCACCCATGGCTGCGCCCCTGCCAAGTCATGTGAAATCCATAGATTAGGGCCAAATGAATTTATTTCAATTGACTGATTTCCTTCTATAAACTGTAACTCAGTAAAATATTTGAAATTGCTGCATGTTGCGTTGATATTTTTGTTCAGTATAGATGAGATCTGAGGAAATTCAGGAATTTTTATTTTTTTATTTTTTTATTTCACCTTTATTTAACCAGGTAGGCTAGTTGAGAACAAGTTCTCATTTGCAACTGCGACCTGGCCAAGATAAAGCATAGCAGTGTGAGCATACAACAAAGAGTTACACATGGAGTAAACAATTAACAAGTCAATAACACAGTAGAAAACGAAGGGGGGGTCTATATACAATGTGTGCAAAAGGCATGAGGAGGTAGGCAAATAATTACAATTTTGCAGATTTTGTAGATAATCTGAAACTATATGTGGAAGAACACTGCCCTCTGTTGGAAGAATGTGTTACCTGTCTGAAATCATTGTATTTGTGTGTTCTCCTCTCCCACTGTGTTCTAGATGCTACAACTGTGGAGGACCTGACCACCATGCCAAAGAATGCCAGCTACCTCCTCAGCCCAAGAAGTGCCATTTTTGCCAGAGCATCAGTCACATGGTGGCCAACTGTCCAATCAAAGCACAGCAGTCCTCCCCTGGCGCTCAGGGAACAGCATTGTCACTGAGGGACGAGGAAGAGGAGCAGAGCCATGCCCCCTTTCCACCCCAGGGAGAGCTATGATTGATCGATTCAGGGATTCATCCAATCAAAAGGTTTCATTGGAGTGCTGCTTTTGGAACTACATCAGGATGTCTTTATTTATCGCACAAACAGCAAGAAATGTGTACTTTTATTGATGTGATAGTTGAGATTGAGATTTAGCTCAGTGTTTTAATTGTATTTTCCCTGCTGCAGCTAAATAAGAGGTAGCCTATGTGGATTTTCCTGGAGATGATTGTGAGTGCTCTGCTCTCTCACTGTATAACATGTTTTCCCAAAAAGCTTTTGTTAGAAAAAGGTAAAGGAAATAGAATCATACAAGTGAATGTACAGATATAGGTGTCCTGACTCTAAGACTGTTTCATGGACAAAAAGGAGTGTGTCTTTCTGCGGCCAAGTGAATGTTTGAACCCTTTCTGCTGTATGAATGTTGGTACACCATGGTTGCCGATTGGACTGTGTACAATACAGCTTGTCATAAGTGCCATAGCCTGTTCATTTGTCCCATGGGTGGTTGGATGTGGCTCCCTCCCTTACAAAGCCTTGACTCAAGGCTAAATGCGAGACCAGCATTGATTGTATGACAGTCTGTCTGCCTGTCTGTCCCACAGTTTATGCTATGGATGTAAACATGGCTTTCTAACATATTCTACATATCAGGGGTGTTCTAATACACTGCCCAAATACATGACTTGTTTCTCATTGTCTCGTTGTACTTGAAAACTATTTAGAAAGCCAAAGGTATTACATGTTCTTTCTTGGATGGACCTGAGCATTATTTTTTTTCTTTAAGGACATATTTTCATGATTGAGTGTTAGGATAAAGGGACTCAAGTGTTGAATAAGATGGTTATAGGTTTAGTATCTACTCCTCTTTTACAGGAGTGGATAGAATATTTTACACCACTTAAATGTATATAGATATGATCTTTTTTATATTTATTATTTATTCATCGTCACCCTCTACCTTTATTTCTAATAGATAAAGTATCACAATTTGTAGCTTAATTCTATTTAAACAGAAACCGGCTTTGGTTCTAGCCTCTTGATAGATTCGTGGTTGTATTAAGCAAACAATTATGCCTTACTTTTTACTTTCTCTTTCAATGGGCTTCATTTTCAGTTGACTTCATAATATACACTATAAATACAAAAGTATGTGGACGCACTTTCAAATTAGTGGATTCGGCTATTTCAGCCACACCCGTTGCTGACAGATGTATAAAATCCAGCACAGTCATGCAATCTCCATAGACAACCATTAGCACTAGAATGGCCTTACTGAAGAGCTCAGTGACTTTCAACATGGCACCATCATAGTATTCCACCTTTCCAACAAGTCAGTTCATCACATTTCTGCCCTGCTAGAGCTGCCCCTGGTCAAATGTAAGTGCTGTTATTGTGAAGTGGAAACGTCTAGGAGAAACAACGGCTCAGCTGCAAAGTGGTAGGCCACACAAGCTCACAGAACGGGACCGATGAGGGCTGAAGCGTGTAGCGCGTACATTAACTCTTTGTCGGGAGCGTCATGAAATGGGTTTCCATGGCCGAGCAGCCACACACAAGCCTAAATTCACCATGTGCAATGTCAATCATCGGCTGGAGTGGTGTAAAGCTCGCCACTATTGGACTCTGGAGCAGTGGAAAGGCGTTCTCTGGAGTGATGAATCAAGCTTCACCATCTGGCAGTCCGACAGACTAATCTGGATTTGGCGGATGCCAGGAGAAAGCTACCTGCCCCAATGCGTAGTGCCAACTGTAAAGTTTGGTGAAGGATAAATAATGGTCTGGGTCAGTTTTTCATGGTTCGGGCTAGGCGCCTTAGTTCCAGTGAAGGGAAATCTTAATGCTACAGTACAGCATACAATTACATTCTAGACGATTCTGTGCTTCCAACTTTGTGGCAACAGTTTGGGGAAGGCCCTTTCCTGTTTCTGCATGACAATGCCCCCATGCACAAAGTGAAGTCTATACAGAAATTATTGGTCGAGATCGTTGTGGAATAACTTGACTGGCATGCAAGAACTCTGACCTCAACCCCATTGAGCACATTTGAGAGGAATTGGAACACTGACTGCTAGCCAGGCCTAATCGCCTGACATCAGTGCCTAACCTCACTAATGCTCTTGTGGCTGAATGGAAGCAAGTCCCTGCAGCAATGTTCCAACATCTAGTGGGAAGCCTTCCCAGAAGAGTGGAGGCTGTTATGGCAGCAAAGAGGGGACCAACTCCATATTAATGCTCATGATTTTAGAATGAGGTGTTCGACGAGCACGTGTCCACATACTTTTGGTCATGTAGTGTATTGTGCTTAAACCAATGAAACAATATTCTGCACTAATCATGTGTAGGAGTATGGGTATTTCTTAAATATATTTAATTGCTCATTGATTGTTATGACTCCAGCCAGGATTTAATTTCTCTGAAATCCTCATGTTGAACTCAGGGAAACCCATTTAAAGAGGAGCTTCTTTGGAAGGAGAAGTAAAGTGTTTTATGTGTGTACCTATAGCCTACAGGCTGGGTTGCCGGAAAATCCATACAGAACATTGATTGCCAAATGGGCAATGCACTATTTACACGTTGCTATGACGTTACTGTAGTACAGCTAGCTATATTTAATGTTATATTCTAGTTTTCCTCTCTTTTTCTGAATTAATTGGTGATCAAGTTGTAAGACAGCATAGGTAATAGAGTAGCATGATATTTCCTTAGACACCCTAAGTTACTTCTCTGGTCTCTCTCTAGAAGTGGCACACAACCAATCTGAAGCAGCAAACCATCGACCTCCCTGCTTTTTGTGGTTATTGTACATATTCAGCTTCGTCACGATATTAATATAATGTTGTTTATTTCCGTTTTTACTTTGCATGGTAGTCAGTCAGTAGTTAGAGTAGAGTAGATTCACCTCTCCATATAGGCACTACACAATGGGCCCCTTTTGTAGACAAAGCATTTTGATGACCAGGGGTGGACTGACTATCTGGCATTTCGGGCAAAGTGGGCCTATCTATCTAACTTTTTTTTTTCTTTTCGCAAATGTATCAATATCTGGCTAATAATGGAGGTCTTTAGGGAAAAAATTGTCTGGTGTGTTAGAAATGACAAGGGGCGATTTCTGGTCGAGGCTGCCTTGTTGATGTCCTTTCAAGAGCTTGTGTTGATGGGATATGACATTTGCCACTTGATGGCACACACAGTCATATCTGCTTGAGCCTAGTATTTTGTCACTTCATGTATTTAGGCTGTAACATGATCCTTAATTTCCAGAGTCCAGACAATGCGCCTATTCTTCTTATTTCATTTAGGGTAGGTGGGAGTTTTTTAATCAAATATTTCTTACTGTATGAGAACAAGACAGAAATGCCTTGTCAAGAATCTATACAAGTCTACCTCAGGATGTTTTTGAAAATGGACAATGACTGAGTAAAAAAAAAAATCTAGTTTGATTTGTCCATTCATTTGTCCATTCAGATTGTTTTAAATGATTTCTTAGTTTTGTTTATACATTTTTTGTGTGAATGATTTTTTTGTTTCAGTTTGCAATGTATTGTTTTCCCCACATAGAACTGCTGTTGAATTACTGTTGACTGTTCTTCTTTTTTTGTGATTATACATTGTCTGCATCAATACATCAGACATTTTGGTATTATTCTATGCATTGATATTGTGTATGCTTAATTTGAACTGAAATAGGTGCCGGTACTCATGTTGGATGCCAGTACTCATGTTGGGTGCCAGTACTCATGTTGGGTGCCAGTACTCATGTTGGGTGCCAGTACTCATGTTGGATGCCAGTACTCATGTTGGGTGCCAGTACTCATGTTGGGTGCCAGTACTCATGTTGGGTGCCAGTACTCATGTTGGGTGCCGGTACTCATGTTGGGTGCCAGTACACATGTTGGGTGCCGGTACTCATGTTGGGTGCCGGTACTCATGTTGGGTGCCAGTACTCATGTTGGGTGCCAGTACTCATGTTGGGTGCCAGTACTCATGTTGGGTGCCAGTACTGTTTATATTTAGGTGCAGGAGCTCCACAATACTTTTGAGCTAATATTCTATAAGAGGAACAGGGGCTCAAGCAGTAGAAAATTTGAGGTGCTGGTACTGAGCTCCGGTGAATTTCTGTATAACATGATAATACTGAACTCAAAGCAGGAGGGGTATATTACTCTGTATGTAGGTGACAACAGCGCCTCTTGAACAAATCACCTTATCTATACTTACCAGGACAGGCAAACACCCTAACAACTTCAAGCAACCTCAATAAACCTCTGATATCTCTGTTGTGTTTCTGAAGGCGTGTGACACTAGGTCTACTTAAATACTAAAGTGTCAAATATAATCATATTCAGTGTAGGCTGTTGTAAAAAATTCCAAGGACTTACTGTCAGAAATGCATTTGTTTAATTTTGTTACAAATCTACCTCTGATCTTTTGACACATTGTATTATGGACAAAAATGCATTATTGTGTAAGTTATGCTTTTGCAATATGTTTCTGTCATATGAGTTGAAAAGTATGGTTAAAAATATTTACAATCATTCCCCACAAAATGAATACCCAATACCCATTTTCCTCATACCATATATCCTTTCTGGTCACTATCTCAATTAGGCCAATATGTCAGTATTCAATGTATAGGGTTATAAATGAAGCACAAAACAAACAATAGGCCTGATATTTTGTTACTTGATTTCTCTGTTTTGCTGTTTATTAGACCAAAGAATGTAGCTATGTTGACTATTATCACCAACCACAGAATGTGGTACAGTAGGCCTATAGCTCACTTTGACAAATCATATACCAAGCTTTACTGCCAACTGAGTTGCAAACAACGCATAGTAGTGTTGACATGTGCATCATTGACTCACCCGTTAATAAACAAATGCCAATATGATACATTGCTGGTGGGTCTGTCTCTTTTTAGGCTACAGTTCCTGACAAACTGAACATGATGCGTCCAGGCTCTATCACATACGGCTGTGATTGGGAGTCCCATAGGGCGGCGCACAATTGGTCCAGCATCGGCCAGGGTAGGCCGTCATTGTAAATAAGAATTTGTTCTTAACTGACTTGCCTAGTTAAATAAAGGTTACATAAAAAAAAAATCAAAATTAATGTGATGCAATGCTGGGCCTGTATTTGATTAATGGGTTGGTAGTCTAGTGCCTAGAGACTTTAAAGTTGTTTTACAATGTAACAAAGAAACGTTTCAGGAGACAATGTTTATTTTTAATAACAAGTTTATTAATACTTTGTTGCAACATTGTGCACATCTTCTTTTCACCCACATGATGGTGTCAAAGACATTACAGCATGGAGATAGTCTAAAACGGCTTCTCCAATAGAAATCCCTGATCACACTTGTAGTAGGCGATGTCATGGCGACGTTGGCTAGCTAAGCGCATGCGTAGAAGCACGACATCGCGGCTAATGGTCGTCTTGCGCCGAACTGCGCAAGTTCAAGCCGTCAAATCATGGGTACTCCTTCGAAATAAAGTTATTTTTGAACTAATTAAAACATATCAGTTTGCCACTTCCACTAGGTTGGAGAAAGAACAAGTTCATCTACTCAATACATTGGCTCGAATCTAGGTTGTGTCCTTAGATTTCGAGAAAATTAACAACTAAGGAAGAATTTTCCCTCCTCTCATTGACTACTCAAACCTCAAACACAGGCCTGGTCTGTTTGCTCTGTTTAACTACCGTTACCGGAAGTCTCGCCATGTTGCACCTCTAGGTTTAGAACTCTGTGATGGTGCTGTCCCAGAGCATGCTCCAAACAGCTATTGTGATAGGGGAGTTAAATGTTATGCAAACTGTGTTGATCAAGATAAAATACATCATACCGTTCTTTGTTGATACTGCCTACTACCTAAAATAATGGTTGAACTAAATGTATCTTTCAGAGCGTTTTTTCATTCAAGATAATTAACGTATAGTCTGTGTTATGTAAAATATAATGGTACAACCTACATGGTGTCATTGGAGCAAACTAAATATGGCATTCAGGGGGGTTGCCGGAAAACCAATAAAATTTTACAAACAATAATTGCACTAATTTAAGATGGTTATACAAAAAAACAAACTTTGAATTTCATCGTTTTCCAAGATAACCTATTTATTTGATGTCAGTGCGATGTCGTTACTATCCTCTCAGAAACGACTCACCCCGGTCAATCTCGGCGAAAGAACGTTGCTCAGCGCGTGTACCGAATTTAAAAATCTATTGAAAATAAATGTTATTTCTCCACCGAGGAAGACATTTTATTCCTCGTTTTACTGGTGTAATGAATGCGAGAGGCACAGTGACTGTACAATTTGGGAGGGAGTTGTCAGGGCAAAAATCCATTGGCATGAATGTAAAACTATGCAATGAACGGGGGCACAATTGTTATTTTCTATTTCAGCTAGAGAGGGTTGCTTAAAAGGGGGGCAGTATTTTCCATTTTCGCTTCTACAGAGCACACAGTCTGTTGTTTTAGTAGCGAGTCAAGCAAGCGGGCGCGCGCTGTTGATGGGGTACTTGAGCTGCAGATTTGCTCAGCACGCTCACGGAACTTGTCTATCTGCGCGACAACGTGTTTGGCTGAGTGGTGGCTAATGGCTGCCATAGAAAGTGAGAAAGACAACAACAAATGAATCCTTGAGAGAAGACGAAAACAGGTAAATATGTAGCTTGCTAGATATATAGATAGCTGCTCTTTATTTCATTTCCTCGTCTTCAGAAGAAGACAGTTCTTTTGTCTGCCTGTGCGACATGATGCTGGGTGATGTGCGCAGGTGTGTGGGACTAGTTAGTTAGCCGAATGTGCTAATTTTGTCTCGGCGCATAGAGGACAATAACCGTGTCCACGATTTGAACAAGCTAGCTAGGTAGTTTACGTAAGCTACTAAGCAAACGAATGTGTCTACACCCCCCCACACACACTGTGGTGACAGCTACATAGACAACATTTACATGTATATAGCTATGATTCTAGCTAATAAGCTATTGTATTTTTAGCCACCATTTTCTTCCCTTGGCGTCCTAGTTAGCTAACGTTAGTTTTTTAGGTAGCTAACAATAACTAACTTCCGTGTTAGCTAACTAATTCCTCTTAAGAGCTTAGTTAATTAAACGTATTACCATTTTATTATATTTAGATTTATTCTTACATATTTGGGAAGTCCGCTGACAAACGTACATTTTCCCCTTTCAAAATGTGTCAGCTGCCAGCCATGCGTTAGTGTGCACGTACAGGTCAGAGAGTGAGGGGCACAGTTAATTTGTTTACATTTAGCAAGCTTTGGCCTCTGCGGGTTTCACATTTGCTCTCTTGTGGGTAGCTAACTGTCCTAATTTGACTTGCTAAAATGCGAACACTAACCTTTTTGTTGTCATGCATTTGTCATTGTCACTTAGCTAGGTAGTTTGTTTTCCTCGAAACACTAAGACTAGCCTAGGCCTATAGCTATGGGTTTTGACGTGCTAAGGAGGAGATGTCTGTCAACTCACATATGACAAATTAACCCACCTGGTTGGGAGATTATTCAGTAGCTAAGAGGTATAAGTGTTACATTCTGTTCTGCTGTGCTGCTGACCTCACCTAACTCAACAATAATCAGTGGTAACCCATTAACCCCACCATTTCTCTCTGGACCGTGAGGAAGAGGATGGTGAGCAGCCAGCCGAAGTATGAGCTGATCCAGGAGGTGGGGCGTGGCAGCTACGGTGTGGTGTACGAGGCGGTGGTGAAACGCACTGGAGCCCGGATGGCCGTGAAGAAGATCCGCTGCCACAGCCCAGAGAATGTAGAGTTGGCCCTCAGGGAATTCTGGGCCCTGAGCAGTATCCAGAGCCAGCACCCCAATGTCATCCACCTTGAGGAGTGTGTCCTGCAGAGAGATGACCTGGCTCAGAGGATGAGCCATGGGTCCAGCTCTCCACTATACCTAGAGGTAAAAAAAACTTTTTATATACATGGATAAATCAAATCAAATTTTTTGTTTACATACACATTTAGCAGATGTTATTGCGGGTGAAGCAATGTTTGTTCCTAGCTCCAACAGTGCAGTACTATACAACAATACACACATCTAAAAATAAAAGAAATATTTAATGACATACAGTATATACATATGAAATGAGTAAAACCATATGTAAACATTATTAAAGTGACCACTGATTCCATGTCAATGTACATAGGGCAGCAGCCTCCAAGGTGCAGGGTTGAGTAATTAGGTGGCAGCTGACTAGTGGTGGCTTTTTAACAGTCTGATGTACCTGTTCTGACCTCGCCTTCTGGATGATAGCGGGGTGAACAATCTGTGGTCAGGTGTTTGATGTCTTTGATCTTGTTGGACTTCCTGTGACATCGGGTGCTGTAGGTGTCCTGGAGGGCAGGCAGTGTGCCCCTGGTGATGCGTTGGACAGACCGCACCACCCTTTGGAGAGCCCAGCGGTTTTTGGCGGTGCAGTTGCCGTACCAGGTGGTGATACAGCCCGACAGGATGCTCTCAATTGCGCATCTGTAAAAGTTTGTGGCGTTTTTAGGGGCCTTGCCAAAAGAGGTGATATTGTGCCTTTTTAACCACACTGTCTGTGTGGGTGGACCATTTCAGATTGTCAGTGATGTCTACGCCAAGGAACTTTCCACCTTCTCCACTGCTGTCCTGTCGATGTGGATAGGGGGGAGGTGCTCCCTCTATCTCCTGAAGTCCACGATCAGCTCCTTCATTTTGTTGACGTTGAGGGAGAGGTTATTTTCCTTGCACCATTCCTCCAGGGCCCTCACCTCTCTGTAGGCTGTCTCATCATTGTTGCAAATTTTTTATTAGATTTTTTTGTTTCACCTTTATTTAACCAGGTAGGCAAGTTGAGAACAACTTCTCATTTACAATTGCGACCTGGCCAAGATAAAGCAAAGCAGTTCGACACATACAACAACACAGAGTTACACATGGAGTAAAACAAAAATACAGTAGTAAAATAAGGCTATATACAATGTTAGCAAGGGAGGTAAAGGCAAAAAAGGCCATGGTGGCGAAGTAAATACAATATAGCAAGTAAAACACTGGAATGGTTGATTTGCAATGGAGGAATGTGCAAAGTAGAGAGAAATAATGGGGTGCAAAGGAGCAAAATAAATACAGTAGGGAAAGAGGTAGTTGTTTGGGATAAATTATAGATGGGCTATGTGCAGTGATCTGTGAGCTGCTCTGACAGCTGACGCTTAAAGCTAGTGAGGGAGATAAGTGTTTCCAGTTTCAGAGATTTTTATAGTTCGTTCCAGTCATTGGCAGTAGCGAACTGGAAGGAGAGGTGGCCAAAGGAAGAATTAGTTTTGGGGGATGACCAGAGAGCTATACCTGCTGGAGTGCGTGCTACAAGTGGGTGCTGCTATAGTGACCAGCGAGCTAAAGGGGACTTTACCTAGCAGGGTCTTGTAGATAACCTGGAGCCAGTGGGATTGGTGACGAGTATGAAGCGACGGCCAGCCAACGAGAGCGTACAGGTCTCAGTGGTGGGTACTATATGGGGCTTTGGTGACAAAACGGATGGCACTGTGATAGACTGCATCCAATTTATTGAGTAGGGTATTGGAGGCTATTTTGTAAATTACATTGCCGAAGTTGAGGATTGATAAGATGGGTCAGTTTTACAAGGGTATGTTTGGCAGCATGAGTGAAGGATGCTTTGCGAAATAGGAAGCCAATTCTAGATTTAATTTTGAATTGGAGATGCTTAATATGAGTCTGGAAGGAGAGTTTACAATCTAACCAGACCCCTAGGTATTTGTAGTTGTCCACATATTCTAAGTCCGAGACGTCCAGAGTAGTGATGTTGGGCAGGTACAGGCAGCGATCGGTTGAAGAGCATGTATTTAGTTTTACTTGTATTTAAGAGCAATTGGAGGCCACGGAAGGAGAGTTGTATGGCATTGAAGCTTGCCTGGAGGGTTGTTAACACAGTGTCCAAAGAAGGGCCAGAAGTATACAGAATGGTGTCGTCTGCATAGAGGTGGATCAGAGACTCCCCAGCAGCAAGAGCGACATCATTGATGTATACAGAGAAGCGAGTCGGTCCGAGAATTTAACCCTGTGGCACCCCCATAGAGACTACCAAAGGCCCGGACAACAGACCCTCCGATTTGACATACTGACCTCTATCAGGGAAGTAGTTGGTGAACCAGGCGAGGCAATCATTTGAGAAACCAAGGCTGTCGCGCTCTTTCAGAACATCCGCTGACTGGATTTGGGAGAAGGAGAAATGGGGAAGGCTTGGGCGAGTTGCTGTGTGGGGTGCAGTGCTGTTGACCGGGGTAGGGGGTAGCCAGGTGGAAAGCATGGCCAGCCGTAGAAAAATGCTTATTGAAATACTCAATTTGTGGATTTATCTTCAGTGCAGTGGGCAGCTGGGAGGAGTTGTTCTTATTCTCTATGGACTTTACAGTGTCCCAGAACTTTTGAGTTTGTGTTGCAGGAAGCACATTTTTGCTTGAAAAAGAAAAGCCAAGGCTAACTAACTGCCTGTGTATATTGGTTTCTAGCTTCCCTGAAAAGTTGCATATCACGGTGGGCTGTTCGATGCTAATGCAGAACGCCATAGGATGTTTTTGTGTTGGTTAAGGGCAGTCAGGTCTGGAGAGAACCAAGGGCTATATCTGTTCCTGGTTCTAAATTTCTTGAATGGGGCATGCTTATTTAAGATGGTGAGGAAGGGATAAAAAAATAGGGTGCCCGTGTTTACGGCTTTGGGGTGGTACCTGGTAGGTTCATTGATCATTTGTGTGAGATTGAGGGCATCAAGTTTAGATTGTAGGATGGCTGGAGTGTTTAGCATGTTCCAGTTTAGGTCGCCTAGCAGCACGAGCTCTGAAGATGGATGGGGGGGGCAATCAGTTCACATCAGTTCACATATAAGGCCTACCACTTGTCTGTTAACTTGATAATGGAGTTGGAGGTGTGCATGGCCACGTAATCATGGGTGAACATGGAGGATGCTGAACAAGCACCCATGTGTGGCCCCTGTGTTGAGGATCAGCGTAGTGGAGGTGCTGTCCAGGACCTAGTTGCACAGGGCAGGGTTCAGTCCCATGGTCTCCAGCTTGATGAGCTTGGAGTGTAATATGGTGTTGAATGCTGAGCTATATTCAATGAACAGCATTCTTACATAGTTATTGCCCTTGTCCAGATGGCAGTGCGATGGCGACTGCATCGTCTGTGGATCTATTGGGACGGTATGCAAATTGTAGTGGGGTCTAGGGTGTCAGTTAAGGTGGTGATATGATCCTTAAAACCTATTTGGGATAGGGGGCAGCATTTTCACGTTTGGATGAAAGGCGTGCCCAGAGTAAACTGCCTGCTACTCAGTCCCAGTTGCTAATATATGCATATCCTTAGTAGATTTGGATAGAAAACACTCTGAAGTTTCTAAAACTGTTTGAATAATGTCTGTGAGTATAACAGAACTCCTACGCTCCACAATGCTTTCCTCCGTTATTGAACGCAGTTTATCCAGTCTTAAATTTGATCGATTATTTACGTTAAAAAATACCTACAGTTGTATTAGGAAAGTTGTTTGAAATGTTTGGACAAATATTACAGAACTTGAGATATTTTGTAGTCATGTTGCGCGATTTGAAATCAGTGTTTTTCTGGCTCAAACACGCCAAATAAATGGACATTTTGGATATATAACGACAGAATTAATCAAACAAAAGGACCATTTATCATGTTTGTGGGACATATTGGAGTGCCAACAAAAGATCTTCAAATGTAAGGCATGAATTATATCTTTATTTCTGAGTTTCGTGTCGCGCCTGGCGGATTAAATTATGATTGTCTGTCTTTGTGTGATGGTGTGCTATCCTCAGATAATAGTATGATTTGCTTTTGCCGTAAAGCCTTTTTGAAATCTGACACAGCGGCTGGATTGACAAGAAGTGTATCTTTAATGTGTTTGGGCCAATCAGTTGTGTTGTGACAAGGTAGGGTTGGTATACAGAAGAAAGGACTATTTGGTAAAAGACCAAGTCCATATTACGGCAAGAACAGCTCAAATCCGCAAAGGGTAACGACTGTCCATCACTACTTTAACCTCTTGAGCTTAGGGGGGCTCTATATCATTTTTGGATAAAAAGACGTTCCCGTTTTAAGCGCAATATTTTGTCACAAAAAGATGCTCGACTATGCATGGAATTGATAGCTTTGGAAGACACTCTGACGTTTCCAGAACTGCAAAGATTTTCACTGTGAGTGCCCCAGAACTCATGCTACAGGCGAAACCAAGATGTTTCTGCAACCAGGAAATGAACAGGATTTCTGAGGCTCCGATTTGCATCATCTCCTTATATGGCTGTGAATGCGACAGGAATGAGCCTACCCTTTCTATCGTTTCCCCAAGGGGTCTGGAGCATTGTGACGTATTTGCAGGCATATCATTGGAAGATTGACCATAAGAGACTACATTTGCCAAGTGTCCACACGGTGTCCTGCGTGGAAATTGGTGCGCAAAACTCAGCTGCTGGTATTTTTCCATGGGATTCTGAGAAAAAACATGCTTCCACGAACGGCATATCAATGAAGAGATATGTGAAAAAACACCTTGAGGATTGATTCAAACAACGTTTGCCATGTTTCGGTCGATATTATGGAGTTAATTCGGAAAAAAGTTCGACGTTTTGGTGACTGAATTTTCGGTTCGTTTCGGTAGCCAAATGTGTAGTAACAAAACGGAGCGATTATTCCTACACAAAGAATCTTTCAGGAAAAACTGGACATCTGCTATGTAACTGAGAGTCTCCTCATTGAAACATCTGAAGTTCTTCAAAGGTAAATTATTGTATTTGATTCCTTTGCTGGTTTTTGTGAAAATGTTATGTGCTAAATGCTACGCTAAATGCTAAGCTAGCCATCAACACTCTTACACAAATGATTGATTTTCTATGGTTCAAAAGCATATTTTGAAAATCTGAGATGACAGTGTTGTTAAGAAAAGGCTAAGCTTGAGAGCAGGCATATTTATTTCATTTCATTTGCGATTTTTAGAAATCGTTAACGTTGCGTTATGGTAATGAGCCTGAGGGT
Source organism: Oncorhynchus kisutch (assembly GCF_002021735.2). Taxonomy (NCBI): domain Eukaryota; kingdom Metazoa; phylum Chordata; class Actinopteri; order Salmoniformes; family Salmonidae; genus Oncorhynchus; species Oncorhynchus kisutch. The sequence continues at coordinate 64,407,668 of NC_034187.2, read as the reverse complement.
GTAGTCACGCTCCCGGATCCGGTATCGGTAGGATCAAGAAGTTAAGACATGAAGATCAGTCAATAAGGAACATCAAGAATTTGGAAGTTTTTGGGACTGCACTTGAACAATCTAACGCTCATGAGTACCACCACAGGAAAGGAAGACTCAGACCGCTACTGCAGAGGATAAGTTCATTAGTTACAAGCCACAGCATTTGCAGCCTAAAATAAATGCTTCACTGAGTTCAAGTAAGACATCTCAACATCAACTGTTCAGAGGAGACTGCGTGAATCAGGCCTTCATGATCAAATTGACAGACAGTTTGAAAATGCTGCCCCCTATCCCAAAGAAGTTAAACAACCGGTGGAGATGTGAGAGCTCACTGGGGATCAGGTTCAGGTTTCCCCTTGTCCTTGTGTAGGGTGACGGCGTTGCTCATATGAAACGTATCCGATAGGGGAGTTATCTAGGATGTCTTTTTAAATAAGCTCCATGTGGGCGGTACTAGTGGGTGAACCTAGTTTTTGAAAATCAAACTTCTATTTTTCATGCATCTTAACTTGGGTACATCAAGTTGAAATATTTAATGTTATCAGATGCTTATGATTCAAGGTTAGGCCCTAGTACTAAGGCTCTAGTTCAAACCTATTATAGGCTCAATCACATGGAAGGGTACATGTTCAGACCAGAGGAACCACATCTTGAGCGTAACTGTTGAAAGACCAGATCCGGATCTGTGCTGGCGCTGGCAGGATGGAAATTAACATTCAACCTCAAGGTTCTGTCTTGCAGATGCTGAGAAGCGTCTTGGCAGCTGAGGAGTAAGTTCATGAGGAAGTGGTCAGAACAGAGGGGAGGAATCTGACTATGTTGATGTGTAGAATGTTAGTGGAGAAGTTTTTGAAGTCATTAACTCATTTCACCAAGTGGCAATTATAGAAGTGATACACAACACAGGGATAGCCTAAATACATGAACCATAACATGTTGCTAGAGGTCATTCTTGGTTAAGGTCTTGTAAGTAAGCATTTCACACTAAGGTCTACACCTGTTGTATGTGACATAACATTTAATGTAACATAGCATAAACATACCATAAGTTCATTATCCAGAACAGGACACACACAGTAGATGCCAAGATAGGCTATAGGATAATGTATTGGACATTGCGCACAGTCATGCTAGTTGATAAAGGGAGTGTTAGGTTTTGTTTTTTCCTTCTGGTTATTCTACATGTTGTCAGTGGCTGAGCACATTCCTTTACACTGATGTACATTTTTGCTAGTAATTCAAGGTGTTAGCTAGTGTTGCTTCCAGTGTTTTGGCCTCACATTCAGCCTGTTGAATGCCTCGCTACAGAGTTTATACTCTGACTTTGACTCTAGTTAGTTCAGATGACTGTGTCCTCTGTTATTTCTATCCGTTGTGTGTTGAGTTATGCCAGGATGTTTAGCTCGTCTGTCCTTGTGTCCACGTGTCTGTCAGGTGATGCCATCACCACTGGTTTTAAGGGGGCATCTCATGTCCTCATTGAGCGCTGGTTTAGAGACTCTACTCCCCAGTCAACCCTGTTCCTCCCCCTGGCTCACTGAGGGTTTACAGGGACTGGCAACAACTGATTATAGCCTCAGTGGCACATGGGCCATTGTCACACACTTACACACATTGTCCGACCGCTCTACAAGCTTGTTAAACACTCCAGTGTGTTGGGCTTGGCAGCTTTCCCAGAATCCTTTGTTCAGACAGTCTTTTCTGTAATGTTCTGCTGCTGCTTATAGAGGGAAAACTCACAATAATAGGAAAGGATTATCGTGTATTGGGAAAACAAAGATAATGGACCACTGAGGCCAGGGACCGCATTATCTGTCTGTGCCAATGCTGGTGGATTATTTGCATCTATTAGCTTATGGATGCCTCGGCTCGCTGAATGGCATGTGACAATTTGACCTTTTTAAAATTTTTATTTATTTTTGTACGGACAGGGTTTCCCTAGGTGGTGGGACTCAATGTGGTGTTTTGTACCATAAAGATTGTCAAGCATTAGCTTGTAATTTAAAACCCAAGTAGTTGTCCTGCTGGTGTGTGCATGTCAAAAACCTGAAGCACATTTTCTATGGGAGATTTTCTATAGGTTTGGATCTGGTCAGCTGTCAAAAGTAGATGTGTGCGTGCTTGTGGTGAACCCAGTTCCTTCAGCAGAAACTCACAACGAGTTATGATAAAATAAAACACGAGACAGAAAAACAGCCAACACACCAGAAAAATACCCCTCTGTTTGACAGCTCACAAAGGATGGCAATCACACTGTGAATTCAAAGCCAAAGACAAGTGAATTTAGTTTGTTTATTGAAAATTGTCATTACCCCCCCCCCCCCTAATTATGATAACTAGGGCTTTCCTTGACAAAAATAAATACAGAAATTGTTGGTTGACCGAGTGGTTCTGTTCTTTTGACCAATCGATTTGGTCAACGTTGTAACTTATTTTTCCATATACATTGCATTTGGAAAGTTTTCAGTCCCCTCGACTTTTTCCACGTCATGTTACAGCATTATTCTAAAAATGTATTAAATAGTTTTTTCCCTCAATCTACACACAATACTCCATAATGACGAAGAAAAAAGTATTCAGACCCTTTACTCAGTACTTTGTTGAAGCACCTTTGGCAGTGATTACAGCCCCGAGTCTTCTTGGGCATGACGCTACAGCCTTGACACACCTGTATTTGGGGAGTTTGTCCCATTCTTCTCCGCAGATCCTTTCAAATTCTGTCAGGTTGGATGCGGAGCATCGCTGCACAGCTATTTTCAGGTGTCTTTGGCCTGTCCAAGCTCTAGGAAGAGTCTTGGTGATTCCAAACTTCTGTGTTCTTGGGGATCGTCAATGCTTCAATGCTGCAGAAATGTTTTGGTACCCTTTCTCAGGTCTATGCCACGACACAATCATGTCTCGGAGCTCTAGGGACAATTCCTTTGACCTCATGGCTTGGTTTTTGCTCTAACATGCACTGTCAACTGTGGAACCTTTTGATATAGACAGGTGTGTGTCTTTCCAAATCATGTCCAAACAATTGAATTTACCACAGGTGGACTCAAGTTATAGAAACATCAAGGATGATAAATGGTAAGAACATGACCCTGAGCTCAATTTCGAGTCTCATAGCAAAGGGTCTGAATACCTAATGTAAATGAGGTATTTTTTGTGTGTGTATATATATATATATATATATATATATATATATATATATATATATATATATATATATATATATATATATATATATATATATATATATATATACACACACACACACACATATGTATGTACAGTGCCTTGCGAAAGTATTCGGCCCCCTTGAACTTTGCGACCTTTTGCCACATTTCAGGCTTCAAACATAAAGATATAAAACTGTATTTTTTTTGTGAAGAATCAACAAGTGGGACACTTGGATATTTATTGGATATTTCAAACTTTTTTAACAAATCAAAAACTGAAAAATTGGGCGTGCAAAATTATTCAGCCCCTTTACTTTCAGTGCAGCAAACTCTCTCCAGAAGTTCAGTGAGGATCTCTGAATGATCCAATGTTGACCTAAATGACTAATGATGATAAATACAATCCACCTGTGTGTAATCAAGTCTCCGTATAAATGCACCTGCACTGTGATAGTCTCAGAGGTCCGTTAGAAGTGCAGAGAGCATCATGAAGAACAAGGAACAGACCAGGCAGGTCCGAGATACTGTTGTGAAGAAGTTTAAAGCCGGATTTGGATACAAAAAGATTTCCCAAGCTTTAAACATCCCAAGGAGCACTGCAAGCGATAATATTGAAATGGAAGGAGTATCAGACCACTGCAAATCTACCAAGACCTGGCTGTCCCTCTAAACCTTCAGCTCATACAAGAAGACTGATCAGAGATCAGAGAAGAGGCCCATGATCACTCTGGATGAACTGCAGAGATCTACAGCTGAGGTGGGAGACTCTGTCCATAGGACAACAGTCAGTCGTATATTGCACAAATCTGGCCTTTATGGAAGAGTGGCAAGAAGAAAGCCATTTCTTAAAGATATCCATAAAAAGTTTGCCACAAGCCACCTGGGAGACACACCAAACATGTGGAAGAAGGTGCTCTGGTCAGATGAAACCAAAATGGAACTTTTTGGCAACAATGCAAAACGTTATGTTTGGCGTAAAAGCAACACAGCTCATCACCCTGAACACACCATCCCCACTGTCAAACATGGTGGTGGCAGCATCATGGTTTGGGCCTGCTTTTCTTCAGCAGGGACAGGGAAGATGGTTAAAATTGATGGGAAGATGGATGGAGCCAAATACAGGACCATTCTGGAAGAAAACCTGATGGAGTCTGCAAAAGACCTGAGACTGGGACGGAGATTTGTCTTCCAACAAGACAATGATCCAAAACATAAAGCAAAATCTACAATGCAATGGTTCAAAAATAAACATATCCAGGTGTTAGAATTGCCAAGTCAATGTCCAGACCTGAATCCAATCGAGAATCTGTGGAAAGAACTGAAAACTGCTGTTCACAAATGCTCTCCATCCAACCTCACTGAGCTCGAGCTGTTTTGCAAGGAGGAATGGGAAAGAATTTCAGTCCCTCGATGTGCAAAACTGATAGACATACCCCAAGCGACTTACAGCTGTAATCGCAGCAAAAGGTGGCGCTACAAAGTATTAACTTAAGGGGGCTGAATAATTTTGCACGCCCAATTTTTCAGTTTTTGATTTGTTAAAGTTTGAAATATCCAATAAATGTCGTTCCACTTCATGATTGTGTCCCACTTGTTGATTCTTCACAAAAAAAATAGTTTTATATCTTTATGTTTGAAGCCTGAAATGTGGCAAAAGGTCGCAAAGTTCAAGGGACTGTGTATATGTATGTTTTTTTATTTCACCTTTTATTTAACCAGGTAGGCAAGTTGAGAACAAGTTCTCATTTACAATTGCGACCTGGCCAAGATGAAGCAAAGCAGTTCGACGCATACAACAACACAGACTTACACATGGAGTAAAACAAACATACAGTCAATAATATGGTATAAACAAGTCTATATACAATGTGAGCAAATGAGGTGAGATAAGGGAGGTAAAGGCAAAAAAAGGCCATGGTGGCAAAGTAAATACAAAATAGCAAGGAAAACACTGGAATGGTAGATTTGCAGTGGAAGAATGTGCAAAGTAGAAATAAAAATAATGGGGTGCAAAGGAGCTAAATAAATAAAATACAGTAGGGAAAGAGGTAGTTGTTTGGGCTAAATTATACGTGGGCTATGTACAGGTGCAGTAATCTGTGAGCTGCTCTGACAGTTGGTGCTTAAAGCTAGTGAGGGAGATAAGTGTTTCCAGTTTCAGAGATTTTTGTAGTTCGTTCCAGTCATTGGCAGCAGAGAAGTGGAAGGTGAGGCAGCCAAAGAAAGAGTTGGTTTTGGGGGTGACGAGAGATATACCTGCTGGAGCGTGTGCTACAGGTGGGAGATGCTATGGTGACCAGCGAGCTGAGATAAGGGGGGACTTTACCTAGCAGGGTCTTGTAGATGACATGGAGCCAGTGGGTTTGGCGACGAGTATGAAGCGAGGGCCAGCCAACGAGAGCGTACAGGTCGCAATGGTGGGTAGGGTATTTGGTGACAAAACGGCTGGCACTGTGATAGACTGCATCCAATTTATTGAGTAGGGTATTGGAGGCTATTTTGTAAATGACATCGCCGAGGATTGGTAGGATGGTCAGATTTACAAGGGTATGTTTGGCAGCATGAGTGAAGGATGCTTTGTTGCGAAATAGGAAGCCAATTCTAGATTTAGCTTCGGATTGGAGATGTATGTGTGTGTGTGTCTATATATTTATATATAGTGGTGTGTGTAATTCATTTGCAAAAATGTCTAAACCTGTTATTGTGTAGATTATTTTTGTTTTCACCTCGGATCAATTTTAGAATATTAATCCATTTTAGAATAAGGCTGTAATGTAACAATGTGGAAAAAGTAGAGGGGCCTGAATAATACTGAAAAAATGTCTAAACCTGTTTTTGCTTTGTCGTTATAGGCTGTTCGTAGATTGGGGGGACGATTTTGAATCCATTTTAGAATAAGGCTGTAACATAACAGTGGAAAAGTGAAGGTCTGAATTAGAGGTCGACGTATTATGATTTTTCAATACAAATATTTAGAGGACCAAAAAAGCTGATAGCGATTTTTAATCGGCTTATTTTTAAAATAGTTATTTAAAATAGGTTTTTAATTACAATTACAACAATACTTAATGAACATTTCTATTTTAACTTAAAATAATACATAAAGAAAATCCATTTAGTCTCAAAAAATTTGGTTTAAATAATGCAAAAACACAGTGTTGGAGAAGAAAGTAGAAGTGCAACATGTGCCATTTAAAGAAGCTAACATTTTAAGTTCCTTAAACATATGAAAGCTGGTGGTTCAATATACCCAGTTAAGTTTTAGGTTGTAGTTATTGGAATAATGACGCATCGACTATTTCTCTCTACACCATTTGTATTTCATATACCTTTTGACTATTGGATGTTCTTATAGGCACTAGTATTGCCAGCCTAATCTTGTGAGTTGATGGGCATGAAGTCAAACAGCCCTGTGCTTCAAGCATTGCTAAGAGCTGCTGGGAAACGCAGTGAAGCGCTGTTTGAATGAATACTCATGAGCCTGCTGCTGCCTACTACCAGACTGCTCTCAAATCATAGACTTTAATTATAATATAATAAACACAGAAATACGAGCCTTTGGTCATTAAGGTAAAATCCGGAAACTATCACTTTGAAAACCAAACGTTTATTCTTTCAGTGAAATACGGAACCGTTCTGTATTTTATAGAACGGGTGGCAAGCCTAAGTCTAAATATTGCTGTTACATTGTACAACCTTCAATGTTATGTCATAATTACTGCAAATTAGTTCACAGTTCGCTACGAGCCAGACAGCCCAAACTGTTGCATATACCCAGACTCTGCTTGCACTGAACGCAAGAGAAGTGACAGTTTCCCTAGTTAATATTGCCTGCTATCATAAATTTAACTAAATATGCAGGTAAAAAAAAAAATCTACTTCTGTGTATTAATTTTAAGAAAGGAATTGATGTTTATGGTTCGGTACATTTTGTGCAACGATTGTGCTTTTCTTCGCGAATGCTCTTTTGTTAACCTCTCTGGGATATGTGGGACGCTAGCCAAAAGCCAGAGAAAATGCAGAGCTGTAAAAATCAGACTTTTGTGAAATCACACATGTAAGATACCAAATTAAAGCTACACGTGTTGTGAATCCAGCCAACATGTCAGCTTTCAAAAAGGCTTTTCGGCAAAAAGAAACAATGCTATTATCTGAGGATAGCACCTCCATGAACTAAAGAGAACATATTTCAACCCTGCAGGCGTGACACAAAATGCAGAAATAAAAATATAAATCATGCCTTACCTTTGACCAGCTTCTTCTGTTGGCACTCAAGACTGGATGATCTGTGTTCAATACAGGAAGAAAACAAACTGACGCTACCTTTCTGGTCACGCGCCTCTAACAAACAGTACAATTGACCCTCGTTTTGAACAGGGCTACTACTACATTACGCAAAGGGAAAAACCTCAACCAATTTCTAAAAACTGGTGACATCCAGTGGAAGCGGTAGGAACTGCAATCAAGTCCCTTAGAAATCTGGATTCCCAATGAAACCCCATCGAAAAGAGGGTGACCTAAAAATAAAAAAAATCTGAATGGTTTGTCCTCAGGGTTTCGCCTGCTACATAAGTTCTGTTATACTCCCTCACAGACATGATTAAAAACAGTTTTGGAAACTTCAGAGTTACTAATATTATGCATATCTTATATTCTGGGGATGAGTGGCAGGCAGTTGAATTTGGGCATGCATTTCATCCAGATGTGAAAATACTGCCCCCTGTCACCAAGAAGTTAAATCACCCATTTGGCGATGATGATAAATTAACAGGCACCGCATTGATTATATGCAACGCAGGACAAGCTAGTTAATTTCTTTGGGGTTATCCCCCCCCCCCCCCTTCTCAATTTCCGCCTGAAAACATACCCTAATCTAACTGCCTGTAGCTCAGGCCCAAAAGCAAGGATATGCATTCTCTTGGTATCATATGAAACAAACAATTTTGTGGAAATGTGAATTGAATGTAGGAGAATATAACACAATAGATCTGGTAGAATAAAATACAAGGAAATAAACATGTTCTCTGTTTTTTTATTGTTGCTGCATAATCTTTCAAATGAATAAGATCAGCCGAACATACAGATAGGATGCTGGGGATGATATGAATGAAGAACATAAGATGGCAACAATTGCTGAGCAAAGTTTTAGACAGAACTGCAAACATGAGCGAGCTACATGACATTGAGCATGTAGTCACCCAGGTGTCCCACACAAATGTACCCAAGTGGCCAAATTGGTACAGTGATACATTTTGAAGGAAATGACTATATAAGAAATACATAGATGCTATTCTAACCCCCCCCCCCCAAAAAAAAGATCTATATATTTAATAATAATTAAACAAATAACAAGGGTAACTATTTACACATTTTCTATTTACAATATTGTGAAGACCTGCGTTAAATCTTTATACCTAGACTTTGTTTTAGCTTTTCCTGATTTATTCACCATAATTTAAATATATAAACTTGCTGAAAATGCTATTGACTATGTACTGCTATGCTTAACACTTGTGGCTCCGTCAAGTAGGATTTGCAATGGCGAATGAACCTCTTTTACGCCAGTGTACGACAAAGGCTGGTCTTCGAACGTATAACCATTACATTTTGCCATTTACCTCAGCTCATTGGCTATCTTCCAAGCTAGAATTCAAGATGATCAGTGGTCATTGGGCCAAAATACAGCCAATCAACAATCGACTGGTCCTAACGTTGGTGCGCAATAAGGTCATTGATTGGTGTCTTCAAATCTGTTTGTTTTGGTCATGACGTCCCGGGAAAAGAACCAAGTATGGTTGTATTAGTAACGGAGGATTGCAATTAAACCAACCATGACTGGATAGAAGTTTGTTTAGTGTGTGTAATTACCACAAATAGTTTGTCCAAAGTTGAATGAGACGTAAATCACGACGCAAGCGGTTTACAAATGTTTCATGTTAGGCTATAAAAATGGATGTTATCAAACAAAACGAACATTCACTGTGTAGTTAGGACACTTGGCATTGCCACCATAGGAAGATCTTAAAAGGTAAGCAATTTATTTTATTGTTATTTCTGACTTTCGTGACGCTAATGCTTGGTTGGAAAATGCTAGTAATACTTGTGTGTGCGGGGAGCTGTCCTCAGAAAATCGCATGGTTTGCTTTCGCAGTAAAGCCTTTTTGAAATCTGACGTTCATCTTTTAAATGATGTAAGATAAATGTATTTACAAGAATGTTTACTATAACAAATGGTATATTTAGAATGTTAGCGTTCTGCAGTTTCACCGGATGTTGGCCCGTTGGAATGTTAACCTCTAGGGTAGGCGAGACGCTAACTACACATGGTTGATGATATTACTAGGTTAACTAGTGATAATCTGAAGATTGTTTTTCTAAGATAAGTTTAATGCTATCTAGCAACTTACCTTGGCTCCTTGCAGTCACAAGGTCCTTTTGACGTTGCACTCTCGTGGCAGGCTCACTCGCGTAATAGGTGGTCAGCCTGCCACGCAGTTTCCTCGTGGATTGCATTGTAATCGGCCATAATTTGCGTCCAAAAGGGCTGATTACTGATTGTTATAAACTTGAAATCGGCCCTAATTAATCGGCCGTGCCGATTTAGTGAGTCGACCTCTAGTCTGAATAATTGCACTGTATGTGATGTACTATTAAGACTAATGTTCTTTCTGTTTCTTTATCACCAGCTGGTGGAGACATCTCTGAAGGGAGAGATTACCTTTGACCCCTGCTGTGCCTACTACCTGTGGTTTGTCATGGACTTCTGTGACGGAGGAGACATGAATGCTTACCTGTTGTCCCGTAAACCCAGCCGCAAGACCAACACCAGCTTCATGCTGCAGTTAGGAAGTGCCCTGGCCTTCCTCCACCGAAACCAGATCATCCACCGGGACCTGAAGCCTGACAACATCCTTATCTCCCAGGGAAGGACCTTGGCTGGAACCCCCGAGCCGACCCTGAAGGTTGCCGACTTCGGCCTATCCAAGGTCTGCTCCACGTCGGGCCTTAACCCTGAGGAACCAGCATCTGTCAACAAGTGTTTCCTTTCCATGGCGTGCGGCACAGACTTCTACATGGCTCCAGAGGTGTGGGAGGGCCACTACACGGCTAAAGCAGACATCTTTGCCCTGGGCATCATCATCTGGGCCATGGTGGAGCGCATCACGTTCGTGGATGTGGAGACCCAGAAAGAGCTCCTGGGAAGCTATGTGCAGCAGGGGGAGGAGATCGTGCCCCTCGGGGAGGCGCTCCTGGAGAACCCCAAGATGGAGCTGTTGATCCCTGCCAGGATGAAGAGCATGAATGCCGGCATGAAACAGCTTATCAGGGAGATGTTGTCGTTCAACCCTCAGGAGAGGCCTGACGCCTTTGAACTGGAGCTGCGACTGGTCAGGATCGCCTGCAGAGAGCTCGACTGGGACACGTGATAATGGGGGTGGATAGGAGGGGAGAGGACCATTGGACTTGTAGTCACAATGTCAAGAACATGTATCTAGGCCTAATTCACCACTGTTTGCTCTTGTGACGGAGGCAACACAAATATAATTTTTTCGCTCTCTCTCTCCAAGGGAACAATTCAAAGTCTGCAAAGATTTTGGCTTTGCAGTTGGATATTGGATCGGAAGTACTGGTAAACCTAGCTCAACAGGTTGACAGCCAGTCTGTATAAATTGTTGTTTTGAATGTTAACATGGCAACGCTGTCCATTAGCACATTCAGCTGTCTGTCTTGCAGAAGGAGATGCGTTGCTAGCTACCCCACTGCTACTGGTTTAGGTTAACCTGTTAAAGTTGACTCTGTAGTTTGCCTACAAATGCCACCCCAGACTCTGTGGTAATATTCATACTAAAGTTATGATACAGGGAGACTATCCTGTTATGATATGGATGCAATTATACACACAGGTCCACACCTCAGTGATCGTAAACTGTGCACGGCTGGTTTTACCAGAATTCTGTGACCACACCCTGCTCTTCCCTTTCAACAAACATGCACACGCACACTTCCCACTGCTCAGGTAAAAACGAAGAGATACTGTTTGTTGAGATTTGTAGACAAACAGCTGTTTTTGAAGAGAGAGCAACATGACATCAGAGGCCTGTGTATTCTGAGCTGGCCTTGAGCCAATTATGGGAATTAGGCTAGTGGGAGCTGACAGTCTTGGTATGCCAGTGCAGACCTAACCTAGCAATTCCCAGCCCAGTGCAGACCTAACCTAGCAATTCCCAGCCCAGTGCAGACCTAACCTAGCAATTCCCAGCCCAGTGCAGACCTAACCTAGCAATTCCCAGCCCAGTGCAGACCTAACCTAGCAATTCCCAGCCAGCCAGCCAGTGTCATGATTGGCCCCGAATGAAAATAATTTGAGGAATGGAGTGTTTGGAATGTAAATTAAATTAAGTCACATAACTTAAAGGCCAGAGACAACAAGCTGCTTGTTCTAAATGCATAAAGGAATGTGTTCCTACCCCAAACAACATCAATATATTTGGCTGAAGAGTCAGTGTTCTGCTTGTATTAATATAATATAGAGCTTGAATTTAGACTTGAATTCTCACAATTGGAGGTCAGTTTAGTTATGAATTAAACCTGTGTGAACGGTATGGTTAGGGGTTCTACTTCAGTGGCAATCAGTTGACGACAAATGCACTTTTATTTTGTTTTCCTTTATCTTAACTTACCCTGCTATCTATCACCTTGAGAAGGCTGGATATGGTGTGACGACACCAGTGTTTACTAGGGGCCTTGGAGGACGCATTGTCAAACAAAAAGTCTACTTATGCATGCAATGCCTCGCACCTTCAAAGAGGAAGAGAGAGCGAGGGGAGACACCAGCACAGCACACACACCTCCCTGAGCCCAGAGGCGCAATAGTTTGACACAATACCATTTGTTTAACCTTCTCTTTTATTTATTTATATATATATATATATATATATATATATAATTTTAAAAAAATGAGGGGCAACTACTGACTGTAGTTGCCCCCGTTTTAATCTCTCACACACACCTCAGTTTACCCTGGCTCGTACTGGTAATCCCTTTCTCCATGCTTCCTTCCGACAGACCCATACTAAGCCTATTTAGGCTTTTGGTATAGTTGAAAGACGTACAGGAAGGCTCATCTCGGGATCCCGGCTTATCGCCTTGCAAGTCCAAACTTTCTGCGCTTCTAACAGTTGTGGGAGCGTATCAATACCATAAAATGTTCATCTGAAAATGTAGTTTGAGTGTCATTCTTAAACCGTGGCAGAACTTGTAAAATGTGTTTCGTACGACCTGGCTGTCGCCTGCATTATTACCTTTTTAAAATGTCTTCCATTGCCAAAATACTCGTCTTTCATGATGTTAACATACTTTATGCTTTATTTGAATATCTCCACACACTAGCACGTATAGCACTATATTGTTTGATTTTTGTGTCGGCCAGGCACAGTTTTGTTGAGAATTTTGACTTTGGGGTTCTTATCTCAACTATTTTACGCCCATAATGTTAGCACGGATTGTGCTTTTAGATGAATCTTTTATTAAAGGGGCAATCAGTTGCTACATCCATTTTTGAACTTATCATTAATTTAGAAGTACCCATTGATTCATGAAGAATATAAATTGATGCCTCATGAGTTTAAACTGTTGTACCCCATCAGAATGCAAAATACACTGTACAAAACATTAGGAACACCTTCCTATTATTGAGTTGCACCATCTTTTGCCCTCACAATTTCATTGTGGCATGGACTCTACAAGGTGTCAAGCATTCCACAGGGAATGCAACTGAATGACTCATGCTTCCCACAGTTGTGTCAAGTAGGCTGGATGTCCTTTGGCTGGTGGACCATTTTTGATGCATGGGAAACTGTTGAGCTGTGAAAAACCCAGCAGTGTTGCAGTTCTTGACATTCTCCAACTGGGGCACCTACTACCATACCCCGTACAAAGGCACTTAAATCTTTTGTCTTGCCTGTTCACTCTGAATGTCACACAATCCATATCTCAATTGTCTCGTGGCTTAAAAATCCTTCTTTAACCTGTCTCCCCTTCAGCTACACTGATTTTGAAGTGGATTTAACAAGTGACAGCAATAAGGGATCATAGCGTTCACCTGGTCGGTCTGTAAGCACAGGTGCTCCTAATGTTTTGTGCACTCTGACTATATACTGTATATGAGCTACTACAGAGGTTAAAGGAGGAGGCTCATGGACGTGACTGGATTACTACGTTCTGTTTTCAAGGGCCTTGACAGTGAGTTGTATATTTGCTGTGATGTTTATTTTTTTTTTCAAACAGTTGCTTCTGTTATCTTCTGTCATTGATACAGAAGTGTGTTTATAATTACAGTTGGATACTGTATTGGTGTGGTGGTAATTGTCTTCATTGGCTGAAGTTGGTTTGTGTGACAAGATTGGGTACACACAACCGGGGTCAACAACTCAAACGTCTTTGCTGCTTCTGATGAGCTTGACATGGGGAAAGAGCTTGTTGCCTGAAATATAATCCTACCAGACTCAGATGTGTCATCTTTGGTGAAATCTGCGTCCCAAATGGCACCCTATTGCCTAAGTGCACTACTTTTGACCACAGGCCCTGGTCTAACAGTACTATATATATTATGGAAAAGGGTGGATTTGGGACACGCAAGTGCCCTATTCAGAACAGGACCCATTACAAAGAGAAACCTCATCAGTTGAAAATAACCAAGCACCAGTGTACATTACAACCAGGTGTGTGGGGGGAGGGGCTCAAACTTTTCTATGAACAGTATTTCCTTTGTATTTCAATGTAAGATATTTTTGAAGAGATTAAATGAAATGGATCAATACATGCTGTAATAAGTGTCATTCATTGTTGAATTATAAATAAAATCAACAAAAATAAACTATTGTATTAGCAAAGTCCTCTTGCATGTAAAAAAAAGAAAGTCAGGTTAGATTACATAGTGAATATTTTAGTGAGAATCAACTCGCCTGCAAGTTTTCAATTAATTTAGCTGCTAATTGAGTGGTAGATAACCTTTCCAATCAACAAAGGGTATATAGTTGATTCTCTTCAGCTTCTGGTTAATTGGATGATTGAATGCCAAATTTCAGCTCACTAGCAAAATGTTAAACTGTCAACAGAGTGACTAACACCTACTTTCAATCTCATGGGGTAGTTCTCGTTATCAAATCTAAAATCCCTCTTCCAACACACATATGGGTTCAAGGTGAGTTAAGGGACCTGCAATGCAGCTCAGAGGTATCACAAATGAATTTAACTAGCGGTTTCAAAGTTTTAGTCACTCATTTGTTCCTGCTTACTTTCAGTAGATGTGTTGTGTAGTTCAATGTGTTTTCCCAAAGGATACAACAGAGGCTCTGATATGGGAAGTGAATACAGGTACCACCAGTCCCCAGGTGGATTCACCACCTCCCAGTCAGGACAGAAAACCAAGGTGTTTATTTGAACCCTGTTGCCATCACATAACCCATAACTGCACAATGACACAATGTTGTCTTGGAATGCATTGAGCTAGCATTCCTATCTTTAGAAAGTAGATGAGCTTTCGTGTACCAAATTGTGATGCTTTTCCAATGACCTGCTGTGACAGAGGTCAGCCCTCCAGATGATGTAGTGTCCCAGCTACTGTCTGCCACAGTTGCCAGGGAAGTCTTCAGTGTTGGAGACATTGAGGTCAACCAGGTGAGTGTTTCTGTTCCACCAGGTGAGTGAGGGTCCCTGTTTGTAGAGAAAGCTAGAGCCCTTTCTCAGTAGGTCTTATATCATGTTAATCCACCTCTTTCACCATGAAATACCTGGTCACACACAAACCGTTGTGGCAGTGTTGCATTGATTGCACACTGGTCTGTATTTGATTTCTTAATTAAATTAACCGATATCCTGTACTCTGGACGACATGACTGGACCACTGTTGGACGTAAAGCTATGGGTGTACACTGCGGTAAGTAGTTATAGGTCTCTGGCTCAAATGAAAACTAGGTATTTGAAAAATAGGGCATAATATACTGTTCCCCCAGGGACTTATGTCAAAGTCTCAGGAAGTCTGCATCATTCAGATAAATGTATTCCATTCAGTACTTCAAGTCTAGTATTTGTATGCATGATTATGGCACATTTTGTCCCCCTTTATGTATCTCCTGCCAGGGCCAAAGGTCATTGTTGGCTTTCAACCGCTGTTGCCTTGAGGACCTGAATTACGTCACCTCACATGCTGGAGGTAGTGCAGCACAACAGGAACCTGTGTAGTGGTGGTAATGCTGGGGACAGACGCATCAACGTGCGGGCTGAGTACCAATCAGAGCCAGGTCTGTTTTTTTTAGCCCAGCAGCAGAAACGACGCCTAGACCAGGGGTACTCAACTCTTACCCCACGTGGTCCAAAGCCTGCTGCTTTTCCTTTTCTACCTGATAATTAATTGCACACAACTGGTGTCCCAGGTCTAAATCAGTCCCTGATTAGAGGGGAACAATTAAAACATGCAGTGGAACTGGCTTCTAGGTCCAGAGTTGTTTGAGAGGCCTAGACCCTAGCTTCTAATGCCTGATTGACTATAGGGGTGACCTGAACTGTTCTATGTTGGTTCAGATCTTTTTATTTTCACATTGTCCTTACCAGCATAGTTCCAGCAACTAGCGTCAATTTGTAACCAGGCCAACACAGTACAGCTAAGCTTGGCTAGGCTAAGTAGTGTGAAAAGGATATGTGTCTTGGGGTCGGGGTTGTTTCTGGATAAGGCCTCGGTATGCAGTTTCATTCTAATTCTGAGATTTCTTTTCACTAATTGGTATTTTGACCAATCCGATCAACTCGTAAAACGATCTGACATGATTTATCAAAAGATCAATTAGTGGAAAAAATCTAAATTGGTGCTGCCAGTGTATACACATTCTTACATGGCTTTATTTCTCTTCCTGTAAGGTGTTGAATCTGCTCGAGCTGCTCAGACTCAAAAGCCCAGGGGCATCAGTCAACAGGAGCTACACATTAAGCAGGATTACCTCAGCATGACTGTCATCAAGTAATGGATGTGCTTTCTTTATTTGAATGTGTTTAGTAGGGGGGAAATGTTTTAAATCGTATAGAAATGGGGAGTTTTGGTCTTAATCCTTCGCCTTTACTCCATGTAACCAGTCCTTGGAGTTACTAATTAGTGAAGGCCACATTTTCTCCACCATTGACAAGCATTTCTGGTCCACTACGGGCTAGAGAATGTCTTCTGTTGTTTCAGGTCCACTCACATGAATGGCTATTGGAATTTGTTTAATAAAACGACAGAACATTTTGGTTTATCAACATGCATGACTGATACTTGTGATGGGACCAGTTCTTTAGAATGTATTTGTTTATTTATTATTTACACTCATAGGGAGATTTTGGTGAATGTGTTGACTGTGCCCTTGTTTTATTTTGTTTGAGGTCCTCAATGGTATGTGACAGCTGATGCACAGTGTAAAATGTTGATTGGCTAAACGAATACTTGCAATGAAAATAAATCATTTTGCTGTCTTGATTAGTAAAATAATCAACAACAACATGGTGACAAACGTCAAAATAACACTTTATTGAAAATTAGCCTATTTCATCATAAACTACGATACCCAGCTTTCTACAGACTAACCTGAAGTCCTCACTTTCCCAGAATTCACTAGTACACGGTGTAAGATGGCAGCAAACTCTAGCACTAACACACCTCTTTTTGACTGCCCGTCATGGTAAGACCTGCGATGTCTAATGCATAATTTTGACTGGCAAAAATCAAAAGCATGCAGTAGAGTGTTGTAAGGTCCATGTCGGCGAAATAAACATGATTTTCGTATCGAAATAGGCTGTAGTGTATTTGCTAGAAACTAGCAAGCTATCTGGCTAACTTGGCTATGATCTTGAAGTGCTCAGTCAGTCATATACTAGCTGTTGAAGAACATTCTAACTAACGTTAACTTGTCATTGAAGTCCAGCGTCAAGGTTTGATAAAGCTCTATGGCGTAACATTATTGGTGTTCCCGAATGCTTACTGTTATGCAGGATTTGCAATCCTATTCCTTTCCCGAGATAAGAATTACAGTAAGATTATTGCTTGAGCAGTTTACACAAATTATTAGAAGAAATGGCATGCAAACCCATAGTCTTGTTAAACTGCTTTTGCAGCAAGGCAGTGAAACCACAGTCTTGAATAAAGGCATAAGTATGGCATGCAATTAACGTTCACTGTGCGTGTCTGCCTTATGTGTGTTTTGTCAGGGCAGGGAAACCTCCCTCTGGACTCCATCTAGATGTTGTGAAGGGAGACAAGCTAGTAGAGGTAAGTCTACTAGCCTAGTCTTAACCCTGACCCCAACTTCCACCTTCATGACAATAATAGCTTTTGGTGCTGGACCAAAAATAACCACACATAGAAGAAGCAAGAGCAATGTCTGTGTGCAGAATACGTGGCTTGTATCAAGTGACCCCTTGGATTCCAAGGCTGTCAAAGACCTACTCATAATATAACCCTAAAATGCCCTTGAGCAAGGCACTTAACCCTAATTTGCCCCAGGGGCACTATACTACTATGGCTGACCCTGTAAAACCACACATTACACCTATCTGGTGTATGTGACAACAAAACATATTTTGTGTGTATATATACAGAACAATTGCAATACCAGTCCATGACCTTAGATAGGCAACTCTCTTCACATTTCATCAGGCCTTTTTTCATTTTGTAGAAGCTAATCATTGACGAGAAGAAATATTATCTGTTTGGGCGGAATCCAGACGTGTGTGACTTCACCATAGACCACCAGTCGTGTTCGCGTGTCCACTCAGCCCTGGTCTACCACAGACACCTCAAGAGGGTTTTCCTGATCGACCTCAACAGTAGTGAGTATCTATACTCCTTAATATCCTGCAGTGTTCCTTGGTCGTCTGACACTATTAAGTTAGTTGTCAAGTGTTTGTTTCAGTGTAGATATTCGTTCAAGAAAGAGAACCATAGCTTGCTGGTCCCTGGTACAAAAAGATTTGGGTCATGCCACATCATTATAGATGCCAAATACAATATACAGTATGTCAACTTTCAGCATGAAGTGAAATTTCGAAAAAGGACAATCCATGTTACACTGTCCCCTCAGCTCATGGTACGTTTCTCGGTCATATCCGTCTGGAGCCCCACAAGCCCCAGCAGGTGCCCATCGACTCCACTATGTCGTTCGGGGCGTCCACACGGGTCTACACCCTGAGAGAGAAGCCCCAGCCCCAGATCAGCACCATACCTGGGGGAGAGGTGAAGGCAGGGGAGGATGAGGAGCTCAAAGGACTATTGGGTCTACCTGAGGAGGAGACCGAGCTGGAGGTAAGGGTGTGTCGTGTTCTTGTGAGAGAGTAGCATGTTTTGTGCAAGCAACTTATGTAGTATGATTTTCTTGTTTCTCGATCTGTTTGATGACCCTGACCACAGCTATCCTCTTGTTTTCCCTGTTCTAGAACCTGACAGAGTTCAACACGGCCCACAACAAGCGTATCTCCACCCTGACCATTGAGGATGGAAACCTGGACATCGTGAGGCCCAAGAGGAAGAGGAGGAGCAGCAGGGTCTCCTTCAGCGAGGAGGAGGAGGTCATCAACCCAGGTGTGTTACTGTAGTTAGGGTTGATGACACTCATGTGCACATATACACACGCCTGCACACAGACATGCAAGAACACACAACCGTGAACGAATGTAGATGCGCATGCACAATGAATAATGTAATCCTGTGTGTTTTCTTGTTGTTACAGAGGACGTGGACCCGTCAGTAGGGCGCTTCAGGAACATGGTACAGACTGCTGTTGTCCCTATCAAGGTAAACTTGTTCAAGTCCATCTCTTACTTTATGCTTTTTTGTGTTTCCTTTTTCTTACTTTGGGCAAAAATTAAAATGGGGTTTTCAAGCTACTGAAGCTGGTGTGTAAATGTATCTAGCTTTTTATTTATACCTTTATGTAACTTTCTTTCCCCTCCTTATTCACGATTCATTCATGATTATCCGTGATCATGGTAGCATCGACATTAATGTAGAGGTGTTCAGAAACATTCTATTCTTATTTACAATATAAGTGACTCCAAAATGGCAATACATTATTTTCCATTCATTTATATTGGCCACAACTTAATCTGAAACACAACCCCCCCCCCCCCAAATTTGGGGACTACTCTAATACACATCTAAGTGAATTTGGCCAATTACTTATGACACCTTCAAATGGGGGACTAGGTACATAATGTGCTTTCATTTCTAAATGGTAAAACCGACATCTATGAAAATACCTTATATTCTTCTTACATGTACAACTAAAGTGAAAAAGCATTGGATTGGTGTAAACATGGATGAGAGAGTTTCTTTCCACCATATTTTTTGCACCATTCTCGGCGCTATTCCTTTTAAATCCAAGTCTAAATGAGTTAGGATTAATCATTTAAACCTAATCCTATCTATGACCTTACCATCACCTTGTTTATTACTATACAACACAAATGCATGATTTCTGTTCCTAACACTAAAACCCAGTCTAAATAATATAAAAACAAAATAGAAATATTTGTAACGTTATATTACTAAAACAAATGAGCAAATCAGGTCTGAAAATGAACTGAAAGTAAATTGAATTTCAAATAACAAAGAATAGAAACAAAAACAACTATAATAACCTTGGTGTTGACCGATCGCAATCAATCAACCTATGCAAAAAGTGGTTGTATGTTGACAAATTGAGATTGATCATATCAATCCCATTTAATTTATAAATCTCTTTTAAGACATTTGTCAGAGTACTTCACAGTGCTTTATAATTGACGCTACTGTATTGTCATCTTCAATCTTCTCATTCCCCCCTAAACCCTGCTACCCAATCAGAAGAGGAAGATGGAGGGTCACGCTTCACTAGGTCTGGAGGACTCTGTGGCCAGACGCATGCAGAACTTCCCCTTCAGTGGAGGGCTCTATGGAGACCTCCCACCCACCAGTGGAGAGGCCGGATCCCTCCCCGCCGCGGCCCAGGCTGGAGCTACTATCCTGGGGGGCCTGCCGCTGGTCTTCCCTAACCCTGCTCCAGAGGTGGACCTCTCCCCCACCTCAGCCTCAGCACAGCCCTCCGTCACCCTCAACCCTGCTGCTAACCCTGCCCCTGGACCATACACGGCCGAGGCGCTCAACGAACCACGCAAGAAGAAATACGCCAAGGAGGCGTGGCCAGGGAAGAAGCCCACGCCTTCTCTTCTGATATAGGTCGTATTCAAAATGGCACCCTATTTCCCTTAGTGCACTACAAAGTTAATGCACTATATAAGGACTAGTGTGCCATTTCAAATTTGCACATAGCACCTCCCTGGACAATGTAATGGGAGGGGTTAGTATTAGTTAGGAGAGTGGTTACATCTCTGAACAACCAATCAATCAAAACTTCCTGTACTGTACAAGCTGTGACAAAGGGATATATAAGCAACCCTGATATAGGGAGACGTTTGTAAAAAATAATATATTATTATGGTTTGGATGTTTTTGTTGTTGGTCTGTCTGCTTCAAACGTATATTATAACATGTTTTTTATTGCTCATCTCACTTGTACTGACAAAGTAGTGTCTGTCTGAGCTCAGATTATAATGCTATTTAAACTAATTTAACCTATACACATACGCAGGCTTCTTGAAGCTTATCATACGACTTACTGTGACAGATTGGTGCATATGAACCATTTGTTTTCCAGGTTTATTTATTCTAAACTAAATGAAACACCGCTCTGTTACAAAAACAATCTTATAAATTTGCTATTCACTCTGAATTTGTGGATATTTTAAGTGCCGTTGGTTTCACTGAAAACCATGTTACTGTCAAGACAGGGTAACGTTAACCAGACAAAGTCCGCTAGACATTTTAGTAATCCACTCAGAGAAGGCTATGAACCGAGGGTCAAAATTGTCTTTAAAGAAATTAGGAAAAAACAAACCAGTTTGTGTGTGAGACAGTCGTTATGTTTTTGCTATTTTTATACAATTATTCGGCAGTTGGTTGAAATGGAACCCATTATTGGCAGATATGTATGAAATTCAGTTTTATTTTTTTATTTGAACCTTTATTTATTTAACTAGGCAAGTCAGTTAAGAACAACTTCTTATTTTCAATGACGGCCTGGGAACAGTGGGTTAACTGCCTGTTCAGGGGCAGAACAACAGATTTGTACCTTGTCAGCTCAGGGATTTGAACTTGCAACCTTTCGGTTACTAGTCCAAAGCTCTAACCACTAGGCTACCCTGCCGCCCCAGTTAACAAGAATACATTTAAAAAATGTTTAAACAGTGACATGATGGTAATTACAAATATCAAACAAAGATATGAATTGTATAATAAACAGTAATAATCCATACTCCTCTCTCTGCTGTGTGAGATGAGATGATGGTGGGAAAGGAGGATTCGTTTAGTCCCTAGAGAAATCTCCCACTGGGTCTCTGCTGTGTTGCTTTCATGTCCCCAGTTTTACCTTTTTACTTTACACGACGCCATCTACTGAGAAAGCTCCTGGGATGGCTAATTAAGAGATTTTTCAGCTTATTAATGGATTTTTCAGCTAACTGAATGTGATTGTCTGTTCTGGGAACACGTCAAATGTGTCAGTTGCTCTCCCAAGGTGATGAGTTTTACTCATGTCTCTCTTTTTGTTTCTGATTATTACTTGTGGGTTTGTTACAAAGCAAAAACAAAAGCAATCTGTCCTCAAAACCAATCTGTAGTTTTATAGGAGTAAGAATAAATCTATTAAATTGTTGTACTCCCATAGGTCACTGCTACTTCATACACGATGAAGGGTGTTTATCCTTCACAATATCCATTTGATGCGCAAGCTGTCGACAGTGTCAAATTCTAATCTACAATGTGGCTCATTTTTATTACTTGTATTTCCATGGTCAATGCAGTGTTGGATTCTACTAGATTCTGACAACATGTCGCTCATTTTGAATGTTGTGTTCTTATAATTGTTGATCTCTTTTCCACCAGAGGGCAACATGTGTACTGTGATCTGCTCTCTTTTGTTGACTCTAGAAACAACCCGATGTCTTCCTACCTCAATGGATTACTATCATCTCATGCCAGTTGTTTCACAAATGTTCTCCATCTAGGAAGGAAAATGAGATCATTATTAGGTAGATGCATCCATTTAGGAAATATATTATTATATATTATTGTTAGTGTTCTGTACCAATGAATAGATGGTAGCAGACATTGGATTCATAATATAGTCAGTCAAAGATTCATATTGTGAATTGAACTGATCATTGTTGATTTTAAAAGGACAGTGTTGAAGGCCAATCAAAGACCCACATCCTGTGCCTTTGTTTCCAGTTTTGAGGGTCAGTAGCAAAGCTATCAGGTTTTTGCCTTTTGGCTAGTATTATATATTTTAGTAACATCTTAATGCTTGTGATTGTCTGTTGTAAAGGAATGTTGGCAATACCATAGTCATGCTCTGATCCATGAGGTGATCTTATTTAGAGAAACTCTGGAGTGGGTTTAGTAAGAGAACATGCAGCTACACCATCTCACCTGTAGGGGTCTCTGGGGCTCTTCGCTGGCCCTGCTATGCTGTCTCTGGGTATGTCCCAAATTGCACTTTATTCCCTATATAGTGCACTTAATGTGAACAGGGCCCTGATCAAAAGGAGTTCACTACATAGGGAATAGGCTGGCATTTGGAACGCCATCTCTGTCTCACCAGTGCAGATAAACAACCAGCAACTCCTTAATCAAATTTGCATGAGCGCGCTCAGGTTGCCATGGTAATAATTATCAGCACTGCCTAATTAACTTTCTCAATTGCTTAATGAGATACGACCCTCTGAACTCTATTTTTTTTCTTTCTAATCCAAGTATTATTTTTGTTATTCTCTCTATCTTCCTTTCTCACTCTCCTCTGTGTTAACCTGTGACCACTGAGATAATAGAAATTACAGAGAAAAGAAATCCCGCCTCACATGATTTAACACAGGAATGTATAGGCTGAGATGAGTATATTTCCTGGTAGTTTCACACATGAAATTCAAACTGGAGACTAAAAGATACTACCTGTAATACTGGTATATTATCCATCAGTATCTATTAGTATATTGAGTATGCAACTCACATGTTGTGATGTAGCGGCCCCTGAAGGCTTCAGGGGCCACAGGTGACCTGCTGAGACAGCTGAGTGAAGGAGGGGTGGAGAGACCGCACCGGCCCTGATCACCCCAATCGCCTGTCGCGTGCAGTGAAGCGGAGCTCTCGAGACATCTTAGAGATCGGGGAGACAGGGAGGAAAGCACCCGGTGATGTACCTCACAAAGTCGCCTACCCCTCTCCCACCTTATAACACCCAATGTTCTATACCTCTACATCCCTGCCAGGCCCCTCAGTCGTTCTGATCCAATTCCCTTCTCTTCTCCCCTGGAGTGTGCATTTGATCACTTCCCCTCATTGAATTGGTATAGGCATGTGCTAGAAGTAGAATCCAACATATTTCCACCAGTCCATTTGTGAGATTGCATTGAGGGGTAGTGAACGAGTGCTCTCTTCTGCAGACTGTAGGCAGCCTCTCATGAGTAGTTGTGCCTTGAACCCTGGGAATGACTTCATTATGCAGTAACTGTAACTGTTTTCTACTCCACCCTGTGGACTGAGCTGTGGTGGTCAGTCAGCCAGCTCAAGGACTATCCTCCAGTGGGCAGTAAACTAGGCAGGCCAGCCAGGTCCATTATGGGATCACTGCTAGGGCAGCAGACCACAGTGGTCAGACCACTTCATGGGAACTCCTGCTACATTTATACAGCCGGGTTGGAGACCGTTCAGTTTCATGAACGTAAATGATTCATTAATAAATTGCCCATTGTTTAATATGAGGAATTGTTTTGATTCATGAATTGGACCCCTGGTCCACAGGACTGGGTCATTTCAATCACACATTTACTGTGTATATATATTACACATAATAGTTGCTTTGTCTTTTGGGCATACCCGGTGATTTCAGTGACATACTGTAAAACAAATAGAGGTTATTCACCATTCCCTATTTCCCTACTAACCTGAATAGCCTGTTTTATCTTGTGGTTGCATCCAGTCATTCCAAGGCAGCAGCTACTCTTCCAGGGGTCCAGCAAAATTAAGGCAATACATACATTCATAAGAGATTTCACAACGTATTGTGTGTCCTCAGGCCCGACTCTACTACCACATATCTATAACAAGTGTGTTTATAGTGCGTATGTTATCGTGAGTTTGTATACATGTTTGTTTGTGTTTCAGTCCCCACTGTTCCATAAGGTGTATTTTTATCTGGTTTTTTAAAATCTAATTTTACATCAGTTACCTGATGTGGAATAGTGTTCCATGTAACCATGGCTCTATATAGTACTGTGCACCTCCATAGTCTGTTCTGGACTTGGGGCCTGTGAAGAAACCTCTGCTGGCATGTCTTGTGGGGTATGCATGGGTGTCCGAGCTGTATGCCAGTGATTCAAACAGACAGCATGGTGCATTCAACATGTCAATACCGCTCACAAATACAAGTAGTGATGAAGTAAATTTCTCCTCCACTTTGAACCAGGAGAGATTGACATGCATATTATTATTGTTAGCTCTCCGTGTACATCCACGGGCCAGCCGTGCTGCGCTGTTCTGAGCCAGTTGAAAACTGACAACACAACTGAACAGTAGTCCAGGTGTAACAAAACTAGGGCCTGTAGGACCTGCCTTGTTGATAGTGCTGTTAAGAATGCAGAGGAGCGCTTTATTATAGACAGACTTCTCCCCATCGTAGCTACTGTTCTATCAATATGTTTTGACCATGATAGTTTACAATCCATGGTTACTCCAAGCAGTTTAGTCTCCTCAACTTGGTCAATTTTGACATTATTCATTACAAGATTTAGTTGAGGTATAGTGAATGATTTGTCCCAAATACAATGCTTTTAGTTTTTGAAATATTTAGGACTAACTTATTCCTTGCCACCCAACTAACTACAGCTCTTTGATGCTGTAATTTCAGTCGATGTAGTAGCTGATGTGTATAGTGTTACGTCATCCGCATACATAGACACACGGGCATTACTCAAAGCCATGTCGTTAGTAAAGATTGTAAAAAGCAAGGGACCTAGACAGTTGCCCTGGGGAATTCCTGATTCTACTTGGATTTTGTTGGAGAGTCTTCCATTAAATAACACCCTCTGTGTTCTATTAGACCAGTAACTCTTTATCCACAATATAGCAGGGGGTGTAAAGCCATAACACATACGTGTTTCCAGCAACAGACTATGATTGATAGTGTTAAAAGCCGCACTGAAGTTTAACAAAACTGCCCCCACAATATTATCATCAATTTCTCTCAGACGCCAATCATCAATCATTTGTGTAAGTGCTGTGCTTGTTGAATGTCCTTCCCTATAAGTGTGCTGAAAGTGTTGTAAATTTGTTTACTGTAAAATTGCATTGTATCTGGTCAAACACAATTTTTTTCCAGAAGTATAGCAAGGGTTGGTAACAGGCCCATTGGTCGGGTATTTGAGCCAGTTAAGGGGGCTTTACTATTCTTAGGTAGAGGAATAACTTTTGATTCCCTCCAGGCCTGAGGGTACACACTTTCTAGTAGGCTTAAATTGAAGATATGGCAAATAGAAGTGCCATTATTGTCCGCTATTATCCTCAGTCATTTTCCATCCAAGCTGTCAGACGCTGGTGGCTTGTCATTGATGATAGACAACAATCATTTTTTCACCTCTTCCACACTTAATTTACAGAATTCAAAATTTACAATGCTTGTCTTTCATAATTTGGTCAGATATACTTGAATGTGTAGTGTCAGCATTTGTTGCTGGCATGTCATGCCTACGTTTACTAATCTTGCCAATGAAAAAATCATTAAAGTAATTGGCAATATCAATGGTTTTTGTGATGAATGAGCCATCTGATTCAATGAATGGTGGAGCGGAGTTTGCCTTTTTGCCCAAAATTTCATTTAAGCGCCTCCAAAGCTTTTTTACTATCATTCTTTGTCATATATTTTTGTTTCATAGTGTAGTTTATTCTTTTTAATCAGTTTAGTCACATGATTTCTCAATTTGCAGTACGCTTGCCAATCGGTTGTACAGCCAGACCTATTTCTCATTTATTTTCTCTCATCCGTCTCAACCATACAATATGGCTCTGGTTTCATCCATCAGACTGCTGTAATTCTTTAGTTGTGAAATTTCCTTTCTGTTTCCTTAAAACCAGAGGACGAAAGTGACGGGGAAGATTATCTTTGTAACACCTCTGCCTGCACTGCATCACTGTGTATTTTCACTCCCTGTGTGAGTGGATTTCATGGATGAGGATGCAATCTGAAACAGGATTAGCGCTAGGTGTCGGATAGTGTTAGCTAAATCTCTCTTAGGCAGGTGTGGCAGAGGGAAGACTGTCTGTCTGCCACACACACACAGGGCACACTGAACACGGAACACTGTGTGCTGAAGGGGAATTTTTAAAGCGGGAATCAGCAGTTGAAACAACAACAAAGTGTACTCCCACCCCTGTTTTGGTAAAAAGCTGAGGGCTGGGCCTGGAGAAATGTAACCCCTCTCAAATTCATAGACACAACTATGGCTGCAAGGACTGACCATCCTTGATATCAAAATTGTTTAACCATGTTTGAGGCTATATAGTGTTTGTCTACATTTACTTTGTTTACAAACATTGGAGTAAAACAACCTTATACAGTTTGTCGGAAGTTTACATTCACCTTAGCCAAATACATTTAAACTCAGTTTTTCACAATTCCTGCCATTTAATCCTAGTAAAAATTCCCTGTCTTAAGTCAGTTAGGATCACCACTTTATTTTAACAATGTGAAATATCAGAATAATAGTAGAGAGAATGATTTATTTCAGCTTTTATTTCTTTCATCACATTCCCAGTGGGTCAGAAGTTTGCATACACTCAATTAGTATTTGGTAGCATTGCCTTTAAATTGTTAAACTTGGGTCAAATGTTTTGAGTAGCCTTCCACAAGCTTCCCACAATAAGTTTGAATTTTGGCCCATTCCTCCTGACAGAGCTGATGTAACTGAGGCAGGTTTGTAGGTCTCCTTGCTCGCACACACTTTTTCAGTTCTGCCCACAAATGTTCTATGGGATTGAGGTCAGGGCATTGTGATGGCCACTCCAATACCGTGACTTTTTTGTCCTTAAGCCATTTTGCCACAACTTTGGAAGTATGCTTGGGGTCATTGTCCGTTTGGAAGACCCATTTGCGACCAAGCTTTAACTTCTTGACTGATGTCTTGAGAGGTTGCTTCAATATATCCACATAATTTTCCTACATCATGATGCCATCTATTTTGTGAAGTGCACCACAACGTGCAGCAAAGCACCCCCACAACATGTTGCTGCCACCCCCGTGCTTCACGGTTGGGATGGGGTTTTTCAGCTTGCAAGCCTCCCCCTTTTTCCTCCAAACATAATGATGATCATTATGGCCAAACAGTTCTATTTTTGTTTCATCAGACCAGAGGACATTTCTCAAAAAAGTACGATCTTTGTCTCCATGTGCAGTTGCAAACTGTAGTCTGGCTTTTTTATGGTGGTTTTGGAGCAGTGGCTTCTTCCTCGTTGAGCTGCCTTTCAGGTTATGTCGATATAGGACTCATTTTACTGTGGATATAGATACTTTTGTACCGGTTTCCTCCAGCATCTTCACGAGGTCCTTTGCTGTTGTTCTGGGATTGATTTACACTTTTTGCACCAAAGTACGTTAATCTCTAGGAGACAGAGCGCGTCTACTTACTGAGCGGTATGATGGTTGTGTGGTGCCATGGTATTTATAGTTGCGTACTATTCTTTGTACAGATGAATGTGGTACCTTCAGGCGTTTGGAAATTGCTCCCAAGGATGAACCAGACTTGTGGAGGCCTACAATTAGTTTTCTGAGGTCTTGGCTGATTTCTTTTGATTTTCCCATGATGTCAAGCAAAGAGGCACTGAGTTTGAAGGTAGGCCTTGAAATACATCCACAGGTACACCTCCAATTGACTCAAATAATGTCAATTAGCCTATCAGAAGCTTCTAAAGCCATGACATAATTTTCCAAGCTGTTTAAAGGCACAGTCAACTTAGTGCATGTAAGCTTCTGACCCACTGGAATTGTGATACAGTGAATTATAAGTGAAATAATCTGTTTGTAAACAATTGTTGTAAAAATGACTTGTCAGGCACAAAGTCGATGCCATAACCGACATGCCAAAACTATAGTTTGTTAACAAGAAATTTGTGGAGTGGCTGAAAAATGAGTTTTAATCACTCCAACCTAAGTGTATGTAAACTCACGACTTCAACTGTATTTTGGGTTCTGATGTGGTACGCCAGTTGAACTAAGCTAATGAGGCATTTTTAAGTTGGATTCTTCAAGAATCAATCTCCTTTAAATATTACTAATACCACATTGGTATTCATCAAAGGGCCAATTTTGCATTGTGGTTTGCTTTCCACCTAATAAAAGGCAGGAAGTGCTAGTCAAACCAACACACTACCGCCAGTGGCAATCCTTGGGAGTAAAATAAAACACTGCCTTTTTGTCTTTGGGAAAGTACTAAAAAGTGAGAGAAGTAAGAGTTGAGTAGCCTGGTCCCAGATCTATTCATGCTAACCAACTGCTATGGTCATTGTCACATCAAATGACACAAACAGACGTGGGACCAGGCTAGGAGTTGAGGAGAGTGGAGTGTTTCTCCATGGTTCTGTCACATTGAGAAGTCACATGGTTGGCTGCAGCCCAAGCCTCCAGGCAGCCCAGGCCCAAGGAGGAGACATATTCCTGGGATGACCATGGGCTGTGTACTGGCTGCAGACAACCAGACTTCCTTTCCCGCTGTTTCCACACACTCACACACGCGCACACCACACACACACACAACCCCCAAGTCGCACCACAAAACAACACCCACAGCTCTCCTTATGTAACAGCAGTGGGTTGTAGAGGAAGGAGCGCGAAAGGGAGGGAACATCATTGATGAACAGAAAGAGAGAAAGATTGAGAGGAAGAGAGGGAGGGAGATGAAGGGATGTTAAAGGGTCTTAGAGCTAAGATTGGGCTCACAGTTGAGTACCTGAACAGTACAGCGCAAGAATGCAGTCTGGCTCTCAAAGTCAAATTCAGAAGGGTTTTTAAAAGGATACATTTTGTTCAGTGGACATGCCTCACGTGTTATACATGTGAGAGTCTACTCTTCTGACATGCCTAATTGGAGCTATAGTCAGTCAGAGCGTCGTTGTTTCTCAACACAAGGGTGGGAGTGACATCATTACATCCCAGTAAACACATCAGTAGTAATCCTGGTAAGGTACACTGTAAAAAAAAAAATATATATGTTTTTATGGTAACTTACTGGCAGGCCAGTTACCTGTACGTACTGTATAAAATATATAGTATGTTACCTTAAATTAATAATACTTATTTTACAGTAATTTATAGGTAACTAACTGTCAGTAAGTTACCATTAAAACAAAACTATTTTATTTACAGTGTAGTTAGCTAGAGGTTCATTGGTTCACTGATTTTTCTCCTGTTGTTGCTGTTGTTTGATTTTGCAGATTCCATGGTTGTTTGTCAGTGCCAATGCCCAAAAGCTTAGCTTGCTACGGGCTATAATAGATCACTACACACATCCGCTCAGCTCCACTCAACTCAGCTGGCAGTGTTTCAGTGTTTGCATTCCATAGAATAGGAGTCACACCGCATTCCAGTTACAACTTCACTGTGGTGCATAAAAATCTCCTCTCCAGACCGCAGGGCAGGGGCCATGTGTTTTGAATTACCCCTCGGTTTCTCATTTATGGCATCTCTCCCTCATTTTCCCTCTCTCTCACCCTCTACTCCTCCCCTCCTGTTTTTGTTCCCCCCTCTCCTTCACTCTTTCACACTCTACTCTTCCTTCTCTTCTCACCCTCCCCTTCTCTCACACACATCATCTCCCAACCCTCCCCCTCCCCCTCATTGTATTGCCCCGCCCCACCCCACCCCACTCTCTCTTTCCCTCTTTCCCTCTGTCACTCTCACCCTCTCCTTCCCTCCTCTTGTCCCCCACTCTTTCTCTTTCACATCTCATGTTGTGATAGACTTGTTTAGCCACCATGAAAGCATTCCACTATACCAGCATTTGAGGATATGGTTGCCCGTGACAACCAAGCTGTCAATAGTGCAGGGGATTTTCCATAGAAAACAGGATAATGGGGTTATAGAATAGAATATATTATAGAATATACACTGTTTACAAAACATTAAGAACACCTGCTCTTTCCATGACATAGACTGACCAGGTGAATTACAGGTGAAGCTATGATCCCTTATTGATGTCACCTGTTATATCTACTTCAATCAATGTAGATGAAGGGGAGGAGACGGGTTAAAGAATGATTTTTAATCCTCGAAACAATTCAGACATGAATTGTGTATGTGTGGCATTCAGAGGGTGAATGGGCAAGACAAAAGATTGAAGTGCCTTTGAACGGGGTATGGTAGTATGGGCTAGGCACACGGATTTGTGTCAAGAACTGCAACGCTGCTGGGTTTTTCACGCTCAACAGTTTCCCATGTGTATCAAGAATGGTCTACCACCCAAATGACCTCCAACCAACTTGACACAACTGTGGGAAGCATTGCAGTCAACATGGGCCAGCATCCCTCTGGAAGGCTTTCAACATCTTGTAGAGTCTATGCCCCGATGAAATTAGGCTGTTCTGAGGGCAAAAGTGGGGTGCAACTCAATATTAGGGAAGTGTTCCTAATGTTTTGTACACTTAGTGTATTATATAATATAGTAGAATATAATGAAATGAAGTAGAATAGAATATAGTCGAATATAATAACTTTATATCAAACTACATGTGCATAACAGACAAAGCCCCCTTAATTTTATAGAATAACAGCCAATGCATAAAATGATAAGTAGAGAGACACTTGAGTTGGAATGAGCTCAGTATGGATACCCCTCAACTTGAACCCAATGAGGGGTCACACAAGGCAGTGCTACTGGATCGCTGCCCAGGCAGAATCCCCCCTATAGACGTGGGCATGGTTGCAGTCCGCGGGCGCCAATTGAGTGTGACATTCACAACTGTCGCTCCCGTCCCCCTCTCTATCTGCTGGGAGAAATCACCCGTGCAGAGAAAGCATGGTATGAAATGAAACCGCGAGCCAATTATTATTTCAAAGGATATGTCATTTCGGCTTTACTGATTTTCTTGTCTCAGACATAGGGAATATGTATAGGGAATCTGGCAGACGCTCATGCTTAAATTAAGAAATATTTATTTGGTAGCATTAATTAACCCGGTCATAATTTTGTATTAAATATTTATTCAATAATAAATACATATTAGAATGATTAAATACAGTGTTGGCAGTTGATGTAACTGAACTGGCGTGCACAATAAGACATTCTAGGTTTATAGATGCCGCACTCTTGAGGTGAACATTTCATGCTCATCCCAGTCTCTCTCAGCAACAGGTATACATTTGATTGACGATCATATGCAGGACATGGAAGATCATCACAATTTCAATAGCTAAAGCACAATATTTCGTTCCCCATCAATTGGTATTTATTTAGGCCTTACTATTTATTCCCAAATCAATAAACATTAAACAATCAAATCGAATTTCCCAAGGGATTTTAAGAATTGTGAATAAAAACGTGGAGTAACAATGTGAAACGATGCTGTATACAGAATAGTATAGATATTCCCTTTCACTTAACCTGTTATACAGGGAGTGCCTTGTTCCAAGCCTTGTCTAAGTGTGTGTAAGTGGCACTTCTTCAACGCTACAATTTAGTCGCTTGATGCTCAAACATCACTGACTGATACACACCGGTGTACCAATGTGGAAGGAATAGGATATGGTAATAATCTAAAAATCTTACGAAATAAGGGAGGTTATTAAAGACATGTAATGCATTTATGACAGGGCGTCTTCGTGGCGTGAGAGAAGGAAGACACAAACAGAGCATGCTCCACGAGCCGCCTGCGAGGCTTTTTTCGTCTGGAATTCTGCGGGTTTATAAATGATTCATAGAGTGAGCCTATTTTTAAGCGGAGTAATTGCGCGCAGTTCGCACAGTCAGCCAGTGTGTTACTATCAGCTATGAGTGCGTGTTCTGTTTTCACGTGAGCGCTTGCGTGTGAGTAAAAGCCGGTCACCAATCTGCAGAGGAGACGGAGAGGAGATTCTAGACGACAGAAACAGTGAGCGTGTGGAAACTTCTTGAGAGACAGTCACATTTTATTGGCTTTAATCCTGGGGTTTGATCGAATATATCGTCAAAGCCTGCCAGCCAGTATAGCCGTTGGACAAGGGAATCAACTGTTGCTGCAGCAGACCGTTTTCAAAGGGACATTAGGCTAGTCACAATTCATCAAGTCTGTGTTGCTGAATCTATACATGAGTTTGAGAATGGATTTTTAACCATCACCTGGACCTAGTTTATTTATTGTGCTGCGCGCTGGATGCATGTTGTTTATGGTCTGTTCTGATACTGCATAGAGAATACATGCTCTTCCAGAATGATCCCACTCCACGCCTCTCCTGGCTTTTTGATATTGTTTTATCAGATTTTTGTATCAGACAGTAGCAGTTGCTTGTAGGCAAGAAGGCACGTTTGGGCTATTTGAACCATTCCAAAGGCATTTGGAGGATTATAGTGGATTGTTTCATTCTCTGTGACCTTGCCTCTCCGGCGTTAATCCAGACGGATAGATGCTGATGATGGAGAAGAACGGCATGGACGCGCATCAGGTTGGAATCAATCATGAATACGAGCTGGAGGGCCGGCCTCGGTCATGCTGGCCGCTGCCGCCGTGTCCTGAGGATTTCCCACGGGGAGTGGATGAAGCAAATCGAGGTCTGCCCCTGGCATCTATCAAACTGGAGCAGCTTCAGTACAACGTGCCGACATGCCGCGGCGGAGCAGCCGAGGGAAGAGGTGGCGCACCCGTAGAGCTCAAACATCCATCCGGCGCCCCGGTCCCTATCGCACCCGGCGCACCTACATGCATGTCGGGGGCTTCCCTCGACGTGGCTGGCCAGCTGCGCAAAGCCAAGTCGTCCCGGAGGAACGCGTGGGGAAACCAGTCGTACGCGGACCTCATCACGCGTGCCATTGAGAGTGTCCCGGAGAAGAGACTCACTCTGTCGCAGGTTTACGATTGGATGGTGCGCTTTGTCCCTTATTTCAAGGATAAAGGCGACAGCAATAGTTCAGCTGGATGGAAGGTACAGTAACAGCCTATTGACATTCATAATAATTAGCCTCTATATGTTGATGGTGTGTGTGTTGATAGGGGGTAGCCTACAGGCCTATGCCACTGTCTTTCCATAAAATACATTTTAGCCTTTTGATAATTTCGTTTGGGTTTTGTATCTTAAACTGCAGGCGGCTGTTCAGACTCCAGCCATAATAATTGATGTCTCT
Source organism: Oncorhynchus kisutch (assembly GCF_002021735.2). Classification (NCBI taxonomy): domain Eukaryota; kingdom Metazoa; phylum Chordata; class Actinopteri; order Salmoniformes; family Salmonidae; genus Oncorhynchus; species Oncorhynchus kisutch. Next base: position 64,373,997 of record NC_034187.2, on the reverse strand, counting down.
CAACTGATGGTTAAAGTAAAGTATTGTTTCTAACGAGTTCAGGCTTTCACATTTCCCACTGTAATCTCCACGGTGCAGTCAGTCATGACCACGTTTACATGCACACAGAATTCCGGATAGTTGCTCATATCCCGCTTAAGGTCATATTCGGGATAAACTGGTTACCTTTGATATCCCGCTCACAAGGTTCAATTTATCCAGTTCATGTGGGTTAAATGGAATAGTAACTGAAATATAGACACTAACTGTAGGCCAACTCCTGCAGAATTATGCATTTTTTGCTGTAAAATTATACAACACATTTACATTTTGTCTTGGGCACAGGAGTGGAGAAATATGAGTTATTTCTTTCAGCAAATCTTGAGAAAATGCGAATGTACTGTGTTTGACACGGATCTTTTTCTCAACTTTTCATTTCCATAAAACCTGTCAAACTGATCACATTTGGACATTTTGCACAATACCAATCTTTACACCGTTTTTGAGTTATTACGTTTTCTCTCCGGTCCCTAAACGAAACATACAATTTTACCGGTGTTAACGAGATTACTTATGCATTCTTTCTGTCGATGTAAGACATTCTAGTGAAATACTTTGTTTAGTCTTCTGGGTCAACAAGTTATGACAGAAGAGAAGCTGCATGTAGGCCTGTCTAACTACAGTTGTCAAACAAATGGCCTACCAAATGTCGGATATTAGAATAGGGTTTACCAAATTTCGGAAATTATAAGCAGAACGTTGTATATATTAGGGGTGAATGTAACCAGTAGGCTATACGGACCAGTACAGAGTATCAGCAAAATAAATTATTGTGGAATTTTGGTGAATCGAACTGTGCAAGTAGCCTACTTCTTGAAGTGATTTGTTTGACAATCAGATGACAACATCACATAACACCCAAGGTAAAAATCGGTCATTCTGCCCCTGAGCAAGGCAGTTAACCCACAGTCCCCCGGGCGCCGAAGACGTGGAAGTCGATTAAGGCAGCCCCCCGCACATCTCTGATTCAGAGGGGTTGGGTTAAATGTGGAAGACACATTTCAGTTGAACAACTGACTAGGTATCCCCCTTTCCCCTTTCGATGGTATGCGAAACGGAGCCTGCGCAGACCACGAAAAACAACAGTAAACAGGAGAAGATGTTTACATGCCACATTATCCCATCTAACATCAGCATATCCCAGGCATTTTATCCGGGGTTCTCGTAACCGGGATTCAAGCTTTTTAAGGTTATTGTAAACGGGATATGATGTTTATATGCGTCAATTCAAAACCGAATACTTGAGTATCCCGAACAATAACGGGATATTGGTGTGCATGTAAACGTGGTGTGTAGAAAGGGGCGGTGAGTTGAGACTGAAAGGGAGGCGGAGAGGGTTACTGGGTTCATCCTGTTTGGGTTTACAGCCTATAGGCTATATAGAGCAGAGATAATCAGTACCAATATAAACGTCTTGTTGTGCTATGGAGGAAAATAGTGTCTGCGAGCTGTGTTGTGATGCATCCGTGTCATGATTTTATTACAAGGAGAATATCTGATTGTAGAAGTGACTGAGTGACAACATGTACAGTTCGAACTCAACCTTGTTTCATTACGCGCGTTATAAGATTACGCACGGGCTACGCAATTTGATGTTTTTTTTAACAGTTAGAAAAAAGGCACAATAACGGGAGATGATGACATGAAGTCACTCCACGAAAATAGAGATGATCCTTTAAATTCAAATTCATATGGGTTTAATCTAATAGAGGAGTGTTTTGTGTGAGGATTATATTGACACAGTTGTTGGGGAGAGGATTCTTTGTTCTATAGGACCTATTTGTTCAAATCATATAGGCCTAGTTCTAGTTGTTTTGAGTCATACACAGAGGATGCATTGTTTAATACACCCTTCATCTTCCTGTCACTTTGTTACAGTTTTGTGGTAAACGCACACGCACGCACGCGCGCGCGCACACACACACACACACACACACACACACACACACACACACACACACACACACACACACACACACACACACACACACACACACACACACACACACACACACACACACACACACACACACACACACTCACACACACACACACACACACACACACACACACACACACACACACACACACACACACAAATTCTCTTAAATATCCCTTCACTGGAATCCCGACTCTCTCTCAAACAATATACAACAATCATAACATTCTGAGAAAGAAAGCAGTGTTAAGAGAAATAATTAATCTCAATGAAATCAACATTTCATTTAGGTCTAAGTAAGTGCAGGGGACAGGAGTACTCCAATCTTTATGGTTAGGTTTTAAATTGGATTTAAGGGGCTTAGTTCTCCAGTCCCTGTGTGCGTGTGTGTGTGTGTGTGTGTGTGTGCTTGCTTCCCAGGGATGCCTAACTGTATGCCAGCTCAGATTCTGCCACTGGGATTTGTGTGTAACGAGGGCTTTGATTGGCTGGTTTGGCAGCGATCTGATAGGCTGAGAGGGTGAAAACAACTCGATTCAATCATAATCAATCATAATAACAGTGTTAAAAACAGGCACACACATATTGTGCTGTAACAGTGGGCAAAGGGTTTAATAACATTTTAACCACCGAACAACACACACATGTACATCCCCTTTCCCCTTACATGTGAATACAGGCACACACACACACACACACACACACACACACACACACACACACACACACACACACACACACACACACACACACACACACACACACACACACACACACACACACACACTAATTCAGTGCCTTTTGAGAAGTGAAGCTTGGTCCAATTTTTTTTTGATTTCACCTCATTTTAACATTCTGTCATGAAGAGCACATGTTCATGGTTTTCCCATCTCAAGAGGTGAAATAAAATAATTACTATAGTAAGTGCCTATTAAGTGCCAAATAAAGTAACAGGGTTGACGATTCCATCTTAAATCAGCCATGAAGACTCTTGTGACAGAGGGAATGGAATCTTGTTGTGTGCAACAGGGAGGGGCAATTGAATGCCAGCTTGTCAAATAAAAAATAAAAGCTTTTTCTAGCCTGTCAAGACATGTTATACTCTACCCTTGTAGTTTTCCACCACAAAACACTAGAAAATGGCCAAAAGAGTATAACTAGCTCACCTGATTTTACACTAGCATTTGTCTTGGAGATGTTCAATGTTTCTTTTGAAAAAATATTTGAAATGGAGTAGTTTCAGGTGAGGTGTTATATACACGTACCTTATACCCATACTGGCCTATGAGTGTGTTCCAAAAGGATTCTTTGGCTGTTCCCATAGAAGAACCCTTTTTGGTCCAAGACAGAACCTTCTGTGGAAAGGGTTGTACATGGAACCCAAAGCAGTTCTATCTGGAAACAAAAAGGGTTCTTCAAAGGGTTCTCATATGGGGATAGCCGAAGAACCCTTTTAGGTTCTAGAGAGCGCTGTTTTTTTCTAGGAGTGTAGGAGGTTGAACCTTCTGGGTGGCTGTGTGTGGCTGTTTATCAGTTACATTCCTGTGAGGGGGACCTGCTGGTGTACTGTATACTATATTGTTATGTATTTGACACTGGTTTCATACAGAAAGTGTGTGTGTGTGTGTGCAAGCCGACAATTGTCTGATGAGGCAGGCAACACAGACACTGCCAGCCAGGCAGAAATCTAATGTTCTCTTCTGAAGTGATGACTTAGTTACTTTTGACATGTTGAAAGGTACACAGAGCAAACACAGGGGCAAATGGCTCAGCTCTGCTGCCATTCTAAGCAGGAAACAGAGAGGGAGAGAGAGACAGACACGGAGATGGAGAGATGGAGAGAGAGATACAGAGAGAGGAATCTTCAGAGTGGAAGAGAAAGTGGTGGTGGCCCCAGTCCCAGTCCCAGCTGCTGAACACATTGATCGTTAGAAGACTTAACGCATGACTATGATGCTCTAGCCCCTAGCAGAACAGTGTCGAGGAGAGGCAGAGTATTTGTGGTTAGCTAGCTAGAGAGATGGTGAAACCTACGGTACAGGCTTAAGGCTGATTCACACTATAGGGGTTAACCGAGCCAAGTCAAACCAAGCTGTACTGGCCTGGTTACACATCCACCATAGTGGCTGGAACCATGTTGTAAAAAGGACAATGTGAAAAAGAAAATATCACAGCCAGCACATTACAGTGTTGATCTTATGGGTTAGGCAGTGTGAATGAGGCATTCAAGAGGTTCCCTGTGCTGTGCCAGCCAGGCTGGTTGGCGTGGGCTCAACAGAAAGCCCTCTGCATGGCTACTCTGTTATTGTGATTATCACAAAGGCACAGCAAAGGGAGAGAGTGCTCTCGAGTTGGCGGGCTTGGCACAGAGTCCACGGCGGGGGATGGAGGGATGAATGGAGAGATAGATGGAGGGAGGAGAGGTGGGGGGTTGTTGTCTAAGAGCGGGACTCTAGAGGTCTATCCTACAGTAAAGCACCATTTCATCAGTCTTTTGAATGGAGGGAAAAAAGAGGAGGGAAGAGAAGTGTTGGAAAGGGTGATGGTGTGTGTATGTGTGTGTGTTTGTATGTGCTTGCATATGTGTGTGTGGGCGTGTGTTTGTGTGTGTCCCTGTGCGTGCGTGTGTGTGCATGCTTGTGTGTGGATTGCCACTAGTCGTAGACAGTATAGGATTTGATCCAGATGATCCCTTTGTCCCCTCAGTTGATTAAGAGTTGAACTAAAAGCTTCAGGACAGTTGGAGTTGGATAGAGGAAGAAGAACAGTTGGAGTTGGATAGAGGAAGAAGAACAGTTGGAGTTGGATAGAGGAAGAAGAACAGTTGGAGTTGGATAGAGGAAGAAGAACAGTTGGAGTTGGATAGAGGAAGAAGAACAGTTGGAGTTGGATAGAGGAAGAAGAACAGTTGGAGTTGGATAGAGGAAGAAGAACAGTTGGGAGTTTATTTCTGAACTCTTTGAGCCTTTAGAGATGGAATGATTGATTTCCAGAGACTATTGATTGATTGAGAACTCAATATTTGGCAAATAAACCTGAAACCTGAAATTTGAACTTGGCTGTGATCCCTGCTGGAATTGAACCCACAACCTTGCCATTGTTAGCACCACGCCCTTACCAACTGAGCCAGAAGGTATCAGTCTGGGGATTAGTTCAGGTCAACAGTTCTCTACAACATTGGTTCTCAACTGGTTTTGCCTCAGGACCCAAATGTAACCAGGTTGTCTCAGCCACAACCCAATATTTGCATCAAACATTTTTTTTGTTGCCAAAATGCAATCTGTAAAACTATTTTTAATGCTATATTGATAGTAAATATGACAAGTTATATGACAAGGGAACAACATTCCCACATTTTTCATTGTAAATAATTACATTTTCCCCATATTCGTGATGAAGAATGATGATAAGCTTACTGGTTTGAGACCACAAAACCAACCAATATTTTGATACCCACATTGAAGAAAAATAGTTAAGAGATACAATTTATTTAATCACTTTCTAACTGGTTTTAGTAGTTTAACTTCAGACTAAATATCACTGCTCAACAATGAGTCCTCTGTATAGAACTTGTTTGTTCTCTCGGTTATCTCAGCGATCTCACTCGACTCAGATTGAATAAGATGCTGGGTGCCACGAAGAGGATGTTCAGCAAGCCACGGAACCATGGAACGGAAACTCCATGCACGCACGCACGCACACACACAAACACGCAGGGTGTCTGTGTGTCGTAAAATGTGCTGGGTCCATGCAGCACACACACACACAGTCTGCCTCTACGTGATGTTCTCTCAGGGTACAGTTGTTTTTTCCTCAGAAATGATTTCTTATGGGTACCTTCATGTGTGTGTAAAATATTAATGTTATACATTTTTTCATTCATAGATTTTTTTGCAAAACGCTATACACTCAGTGTACAAAACATTACGAACATTATCCTGTATATTGGACTGTGATATGTGTTTGTCTCACCTAGCTATCTGAAAATGAAGGCACTAATTGTATGTGGCCCTGGATAAGAACATCTGTTAAATGCCTAAAATGTCAAATGTTCATGTTTTACAAACATATTTCATATTACTGCATTTTTTACATTAATTTATTTTTATATATTGAGGTCACAAATGTATAATTTGTACGGTTCTTTAGTAGAAATGTAGTAATTTGTGACATTTGAGTGTGTTAAACCTTGCGGTCCTACTGATTTATCTGAGTGAGGTGGACATGTACCATTTTTGCAAAACAAACTGGATTATTTGTCTCTCTGAAATGAAACCATCAAGTAATAGATTTTAAACACAATACATGTTTGTCATTGAACAACCCCATTCCATGATTCAATTAGGAAAAAGCACCCATTTCTTTGACAATTTCTTTAAACAATAAAAGCTAGTTTACCAACATTTCGTTGTTCCAGTGTCTTGTATGGCTGATCTGGGTTGGTGAGAATGGTAGGCCAGTCAAACCTGCATCATGGACAATTGGAGAACTCCTTCATTCTGTTACTGTTTCGAAAAGAGTCTGTGTTTCGCTAATTGTTTTGCACTGTGGTGTGTTTCAAGGGTGTTTCAGGACTTGCTTATGTGTTTCTGTGAATGCATGTAAGTGTAAATCAACAACTTCCTCCATACATCTCAATCTATCTCTCTAAACCCTCCCCTCATCTCAGCAGAGCAGATTCAGGTATTTGAGAGGAGACTAATCTTAGTGTTAGCAGGTGAACAACCTATTCCCGATGTGGTAGATGAAGTCCCACTAGAAAGCCTGTGGGTATTAGAGCATATCGACTGCAAGGCTGAGGCATGTGCTTATAGGTACTTACATTGTTAATCAGATCTTCATGAGGGCTTTCTCCCTTCGGAGTGCCTGGCTAACTAAGACTGATGGGAGGGAAGCAGTAGAGGACAGCAACACTGTGTGTGTCTGTGTGTGTGTGCACTTGTATTTGTGTGATTAATGCTGTTAGCTAGAGGGAGGTTGGAGGGCTTAGCGCTCCTGGATGTTGCAGCTGGACTGCACAGAGGCATTCCCTCTAGCTACTACAGTACCTTCTGGGTATTAAACCTCTGTCCTGGGGCCACCGTACCGTACTAACCATTTAACTGACCAAGGAGCGGTTTGACCTCTCTGACCCTGTTCACGTTAGGAGCCATTTCTTCCTCCTCTCTAACGGCTCTTTACCTGCTCCCTACCCAGTCACATGATTTAGAACTTCTGATGGGTTGTGCATCTGGTTTGGCCCTAGTGTGAACAGGGTCTCTCGTTTGGCCCTAGTGTGAACAGAGTCTCTGGTTTGGCCCTAGTGTGAACATGGTCTCTGGTTTGGCCCTAGTGTGAACAGGGTCTCTGGTTTGGCCCTAGTGTGAACAGGGTCTCTGGTTTGGCCCTAGTGTGAACAGAGTCTCTGGTTTGGCCCTAGTGTGAACAGGGTCTCTGGTTTGTCCCTAGTGTGAACAGGGTCTCTGGTTTGGCCCTAGTGTGAACAGGGTCTCTGGTTTGGCCCTAGTGTGAACATGGTCTCTGGTTTGGCCCTAGTGTGAACATGGTCTCTGGTTTGTCCCTAGTGTGAACAGGGTCTCTGGTTTGGCCCTAGTGTGAACAGGGTCTCTGGAAGCAGATACTATGGTCAGAATAGAGGAATCACAACGCATTTTATTCAACGCTCTGTTGACTGTTTGTTGACATATTTCATAGCTAAGTGCTACCCGGATGACAAATACAATGTTGTGAGAGCAAAATAATGGTGGGATTGTCGAGAAGAAAAACGGACCTCATTACCAGAACACTCAACTCTTTTATGCCATTATCAGTCACTCATCATGCTAATTATTCTCAATGAAGTATCCTCGTGTTCAAGTGATGTTCTGCATCAGTCAGGATACTGATACTCGCTGTTGTTGTCAGAGTCTACTGTTCATCCTCTCATTGACTCATTCCAGGGTTTTAATTCCACTTTGATTAGCAGTGACGGGATTTTAAAAAAACTCAATGATTTGAATTGTTTAAATAAATGATGTGCTTGTGTTAAATAGAGAGAAATTAGTTTGAACCCAGCCGATGTCACCATGATTACATTTGTTGAATGTATTTGACAAACTTAAAATATATACATGTATAGCCAAATACATGCGGTACACACTTTAAAATGTAGTATGCTAACATGATGACAGGTGAGGACAGGGCATATCTCTCCACCTAGCTTAGCCTGAGCTACTGTATGCAGTTGGTACATCAGACTCACCTTGCTGATCACTGCAGATCGGAATGAAAGACCCATGTTAGCATGTTGGCATACATACTTGTTGTGATGAAGAACGGCAAATATCTAATAATACCTAGTCACGACTTACCAACCCTATTAAAACAAACCAACATACCCATCTTACACAATTGTTACACAATTGTTACACAATTAAATAGACTATGTATAATATTAAGTACAGTATTTAACATATGAATATTCATAATTTAAATTTTTGGATGATTGTTGAATCCACCACAAATTAATGCAAATTAAGTAATTCAAGGCGCTATCTCTCATTTATCATTTAATAGTTTTCGGTTTGGCTGAACAGATTAACATTAATAACAATTAATGAATTAATATCAAAATGAATATATTAAGACACTGCATGTAGAGTTTTGAATAAGTGTGTTCTTTGTGAGGCTGAAAAGTCATGGGGCACAATGCAGACAGAGATTATGAGCGCAAGACAGCCACTCAAAGTGGATTTTTGTGTCAGTTTGAGTAAAATAGGTCAGGATTCATAGCTTTCAGAGTGTTGATCATTCTGCACGTGAAGGCTGACGGCCGGGGAAACACGACTGATAGCCTTGAATGAACCCAGACTCTCTTGGTCTTTCTCCCGCTGTCTCTCTCGCCCCCCCCCTCCCTCTTTTTTGCTCCCACTCTCTCTCACTCAATCTCCCCCCCTCTCTCTCCTCTATCTGTCTTCCTTTGTCTCTCTCACTCTCTCTTTCCCTCTCTCCCTCTCTCTTTCTCTCTCTCTCTTTCTGGACTGCCCCTTCTCACTCTACTTCTGTAGCCGGAAGGCTCTGCAAATAAGTTAGAATGTCAGTTTCCCAGTTCCCTCACTAAATTGCTCATTAATACAAAGTAGAAATATGGTTGCATAAACCTGTATGTCTGTGAAACAAGCCCATAAAGATGCATTCTAATCTACACATCTCCTCTATCTCCCTCCACTCATCTCTCTTCTCTGTTTCTCTTATCTGTCTTCTTCTCCTTCTCTCCTCTCCACCTCTCCTCCAATGTGATAGACTGTTTCTGACTGATTTATGAGCCCATCTTAAGTCTGACTTCATTAAATCCTTGATACCGTTAGTCTTTGATGACGGCCGTGGTGGTCGAACTGTGGACTTAATGGAGGCATTCATCTCTCTCTTTAATGGTGTTGCTGAGTGGAAGGTGGCCACCATAAGACGACACACTAAAAGATGAGTTACAACGACAAAGGGATGGAATGAGAGAATGGCAAAATGTAAAGGAGGGAGCTAGGACGCCGAGGAGGAGGAGGAGAGTAACATTAAAATAGGAAGAGGAGAAAGAGGAAACGTCTATTCTAGTATGATGGTGGCAAGATATGAAAAACAAATTAAAAGCATTTTTCATATATATTTTAAGTTGTTAAGAGGAATGCATAGAGTATATAGTATCAAATCAAATGTTATTTGTCACATGCGTCAAATACAACATAGACCTTATGGTGAAATGCTGACTTACAAGCCCTTAACCAACAATGTAGACCTTACCAAGGAAATGCTTACTTACAAGCCCTTAACCAACAATGTAGACCTTACCATGAAATGCTTACTTACAAGCCCTTAACCAACAATGTAGACCTTACCATGAAATGCTTACTTACAAGCCCTTAACCAACAATGTAGACCTTACCATGAAATGCTTACTTACAAGCCCATAACCAACAATGTAGACCTTACCTGAAATGCTTACTTACAAGCCCCTAACCAACAATGTAGACCTTACCATGAGATGCTTACTTACAAGCCCTTAACCAACAATGTAGACCTTACCATGAAATGCTTACTTACAAGCCCCTAACCAACAATGTAGACCTTACCATGAAATGCTTACTTACAAGCCCTTAACCAACAACGTAGACCTTACCATGAAATTCTTACTTACAAGCCCCTAACCAACAATGTAGACCTTACCATGAAATGCTTACTTACAAGCCCCAAAAAATTATTCAACAGTAGCAGTAAAATAACAAGCGAGGCTATATACAGGGGGTACTGGTACAGAGTCAATATGCGGGGGCACCGGTTAGTTGAGGCAATTGGGGTAATATGTACAGTGCCTTGCGAAAGTATTCGGCCCCCTTGAACTTTGCGACCTTTTGCCACATTTCAGGCTTCAAACATAAAGATATAAAACTGTATTTTTTTGTGAAGAATCAACAACAAGTGGGACACAATCATGAAGTGGAACGACATTTATTGGATATTTCAAACTTTTTTAACAAATCAAAAACTGAAAAATTGGGCGTGCAAAATTATTCAGCCCCTTTACTTTCAGTGCAGCAAACTCTCTCCAGAAGTTCAGTGAGGATCTCTGAATAATCCAATGTTGACCTAAATGACTAATGATGATAAATACAATCCACCTGTGTGTAATCAAGTCTCCGTATAAATGCACCTGCACTGTGATAGTCTCAGAGGTCCGTTAAAAGCGCAGAGAGCATCATGAAGAACAAGGAACACACCAGGCAGGTCCGAGATACTGTTGTGAAGAAGTTTAAAGCCGGATTTGGATACAAAAAGATTTCCCAAGCTTTAAACATCCCAAGGAGCACTGTACAAGCGATAATATTGAAATGGAAGGAGTATCAGACCACTGCAAATCTACCAAGACCTGGCCGTCCCTCTAAACCTTCAGCTCATACAAGGAGAAGACTGATCAGAGATGCAGCCAAGAGGCACATGATCACTCTGGATGAACTGCAGAGATCTACAGCTGAGGTGGGAGACTCTGTCCATAGGACAACAATCAGTCGTATATTGCACAAATCTGGCCTTTATGGAAGAGTGGCAAGAAGAAAGCCATTTCTTAAAGATATTCATAAAAAGTGTCGTTTAAAGTTTGCCACAAGCCACCTGGGAGACACACCAAACATGTGGAAGAAGGTGCTCTGGTCAGATGAAACCAAAGTTGAACTTTTTGGCAACAATGCAAAATGTTATGTTTGGCGTAAAAGCAACACAGCGCATCACCCTGAACACATCATCCCCACTGTCAAACATGGTGGTGGCAGCATCATGGTTTGGGCCTGCTTTTCTTCAGCAGGGACAGGGAAGATGGTTAAAATTGATGGGAAGATGGATGGAGCCAAATACAGGACCATTCTGGAAGAAAACCTGATGGAGTCTGCAAAAGACCTGAGACTGGGACGGAGATTTGTCTTCCAACAAGACAATGATCCAAAACATAAAGCAAAATCTACAATGGAATGGTTCAAAAATAAACATATCCAGGTGTTAGAATGGCCAAGTCAAAGTCCAGACCTGAATCCAATTTTGCAAGGAGGAATGGGAAAAAATTTCAGTCTCTCGATGTGCAAAACTGATAGAGACATACCCCAAGCGACTTACAGCTGTAATCGCAGCAAAAGGTGGCACTACAAATTATTAACTTAAGGGGGCTGAATAATTTTGCACGCCCAAGTTTTCAGTTTTTGATTTGTTAAAAAAGTTTGAAATATCCAATAAATGTCGTTCCACTTCATGATTGTGTCCCACTTGTTGTTGATTCTTCACAAAAAAATACAGTTTTATATCTTTATGTTTGAAGCCTGAAATGTGGCAAAAGGTCGCAGAGTTCAAGGGGGCCGAATACTTTCGCAAGGCACTGTACATGTACAGTTGAAGTCGGAAGTTTTTCACCATTCCTGACATTTAATCCTAGTAAAAATTCCCTGTCTTAGGTCAGTTAGGATCACCACTTTATTTTAAGAATGTGAAATGTCAGAATAATAGTAGAGTGAATGATTTATTTCAGCTTTTATTTTTTTCATCACATTCCCAGTGGGTCAAAAGTTTACATACACTCAATTAGTATTTGGTTCCATTGCCTTTAAATTGTTTAACTTGGGTCAAACGTTTCGGGTAGCCTTCCACAAGCTTCCCACAAGAAGTTGGGTGAATTTTGGCCATTCCTCCTGACAGAGGTGGTGTAACGGAGTCAGGTTTGTAGGCCTCCTTGCTTGCACACACCTTTTCAGTTCTGCACACAAATCTTCTATGGGATTGAGGTCAGGGCTTTGTGATGGCCACTCCAATACCTTGACTTTGTTGTCCTTAAGCCATTTTGATACAACTTTGGAAGTATGCTTGGGGTCATTGTCCATTTGGAAGACCCATTTGCGACCAAGCTTTAACTTCCTGACTGATGTCTTGAGATGTTGATTCAATATATACACCACATTTTTCTACCTCATGATGCCATCTATTTTGTGAAGTGCACCAGTCCCTCCTGCAGCAAAGCACCCCCACAACATGATGCTGCCATCCCCGTGCTTCACGGTTGGGAAGGTGTTCCTTGGCTGGCAAGCCTCCCCCTTTTTCAGCCAAACATAACGATGATCATTATGGCCAAACAGTTCTATTTTTGTTTCATCAGACCAGAGGACATTTCTCCAAAAAGTACGATCTTTGTCCTTATGTGCAGTTGCAGTTTTAGAGCAGTGGCTTCTTCCTTGCTCAGTGGCCTTACAGGTTATGTCGATAAAGGACTCGTTTTACTGTGGATATCGATAATTTTCACAAGGTCCTTTGCTGTTGTTCTGGGATTGATTTGTACTTTTAGCAACAAAGTACATTAATCTCCAGGAGACAGAACGCTCTCTTTCCTTCCTTCTACGACGGCTGCGTGGTCCCACGGTGTTTATACTTGCGCACTATTGTTTGTACAAATGAACATGGTACCTTCAGGTGTTTGGAAATTGCTCCCAAGGATGAACCAGATTTGTGGAGGTCTTTGGCTGAAATCTTGGCTGATTTCTTTTGATTTTCCCATGATGTCAAGCAAAGAGGCACTGAGTTTGAAGGTAGGCCTTGAAATACATCCACAGGTACACCTCCAATTGACTCAGATGATGTCAATTACCCTATCAGAAGCTTCTAAAGCCATGACATAATTTTCTGGAATTTTCCAAGCTGTTTAAAGGCACAGTAAACTTAGTGTATGTAAACTTCTGACCCACTGGAATTGTGATACAGTGAATTATAAGCGAAATAATCTGTCTGTAAACAATTTTTGGAAAAATTACTTGTGAAATGCACAAATTAGATGTCCTAACCGACTTGCCAAAACTATAAAGTTAAAGTGACTATGCATAGATTATAAACAGAGAGTAGCACCAGTGTAAAAGAGGGGCCTGGGTAGCCCTTTGATTAGCTGTTCAGGAGTCTTATGGCTTGGGGGTAGAAGCTTCTATAAAGCCTTTTGGACCTCGACTTGGCGCTCCGGTACCGCTTGCCTTGCGGTAGCAGAAAGAACAGTCTATGACTAGGGTGGCTGGAGTCTTTGACAATTTTTAGGGCTTTCCCCTGATACCACCTGTTAAAGAGGTCCTAGATGACAGGAAACTTGGCCCCAGTGATGTACTGGCCGTACACACTACCCTCTGTAGTGCCTTGCAGTGGGATACCGAGCAGTTGCCATACCAGGCAGTGATGCAACCAGTGCTCTCGATGGTGCAGCTGTAGAACCTTTTGAGGATCTGAGGACCCATGCCAAATATTTTCAGTCTCCTGAGGGGTCTCCTGAGGGGGACATGATCTGTCCTCCTTTTCATGTAGCCCACAATCATCTCCTTTGTCTTGATCACGTTGAGGGAGAGGTTGTTGTCTTGGCACCACACGACCAGGTCTCTGACCTCCTCCCCATTGGCTGTCTCATCGTTGTCGGTAATCAGGCCTACCACTGTTGTGTCATCGGCAAAGTTGATGATGGTGTTGGAGTTGTGCCTGGCCATGCAGTCATGAGTGAACAGGGAGTATAGGAGGGGACTGAGCACGCACCCCTGACGGGCCCCCGTGTTGAGGATCAGTGTGGCGGATGTGTTGCTCCCTACCCTTACCTCCTGGGGGCGGCCTGTCAGGAAGTCCAGGATCCAGTTGCAGTGGGAGGTGTTTAGTCCCAGGGTCCTTAGCCTAGTGATGAGCTTTGAGGGCACTATGGTGTTGAATGCTGAGCTGTAGTCAATGAATAGCATTCTGACAAAGGTGTTCCTTTTGTCCAGGTGGGAAAGGGCAGTGTGGAGTGCAATAGAGATTGCATCATCTGTGGGTCTGTTTGGGCGGTATGCAAATTGGAGTGGGTCTAGGGTTTCTGGGATAATGGTGTTGATGTGAGCCATGACCAGCCTTTCAAAGCACTTCATGGCTACAGAGGTGAGTGTTACGGGTTGGTAGTCATTTAGGCAGGTCACCTTAGTGTTCTTGGGCACAGGGACTATGGTGGTCTGCTTGAAGCATGTTGGTATTACAAACTCAGTTAGGGAGAGGTTGAAAATGTCAGTGAAGACTCTTGGCAATTGGTCAGCGCATGCTTGGAGTACATGCCCTGGTAATCCGTCTGGCCCTGTGGCCTTGTGAATGTTGACCCGTTTAAAGATCTTACTCACATCAGCTACGGAGAGCGTGATCACACAGTCATCCGGAACAGCTGGTGCTCTCTTGCATGTTTCAATGTTACTTGCCTCAAAGGGAGCATAGAAGTAATTTAGCTCGTCTGGTAGGTTCGTGTCACTGGGCAGCAAGTGGCTGTGCTTCCCTTTGTAGTCTGTAATAGTTTGCAAGCCCTGCCACATCCAATGAGCATCAGAGCCTTTGGAGTACGATTCAATCTTGTTATGCCTGTTTGATGGTTCGTCGGAGGGCATAGCGGTATTTCTTATAAGCTTCCGGGTTAGTCCCGCTCTTTGAAAGCAGCAGCTCTACCCTTTAGTTCAGAACGCATGTTTCCTGACATCCATGGCTTCTGGTTGGGGTATGTATGTACGGTCACTGTGGGGACGATGTCATCGATGCACTTATTGATGAAGCCAGTGACTGATGTGGTGTACTCCTCAATGCCATCGGAAGAATCCCGGAACATATTCCAGTCTGTGCTAGCAACACAGTCCTGTAGCTTAGCATCTGCTTCATCTGATCACTTTCTTATTGACCGAGTCACTGGTACTTCCTGCTTTAGTTTTTACTTGTAATCAGGAATTAGGAGGATAGAACTATGGTCAGATTTGCCAAATGGAGTGTGAGGAAGAGCTTTGTACGTGTCTCTGTGTGTGGAGTAAAGGTGGTCTCAAGTTTTTTCCCCCTCTGGCTGCACATTTAACATTCTGTTAGAAATGAGGTAAAACTGATTTGAGTTTCCCTACATTAAAGTCCCAGGCAACTAGGAGCGCCGCCTCTGGATGAGCGTTTTCCTGTTTGCTTATGGCCGTATCCAGCTCATTGAGAGTGGTCTTAGTGCCAGCATCGGTCTACGGTGGTATATAGACAGCTATGAAAAATATGGATGTAAACTCTCTTGGTAAATAGTGTGGTCTACAGCTTATCATGAGATACTCTACCTCAGGCGAGCAAAACTTTGAGACTTCCTTAGATTTTGTGCACCAGCTGTTGTTTACAAATATGCATAGGCCGCCTCCCCGTTTCTTACCAGAGGCCGCTGTTCTATCCTGCCGAAAAAGCTTAAAACCCGCCAGCTCTATATTAATCATGTCGTCGTTCATCCACGATTTGGTGAAACATAAGATATTACGGTTTTTAATGTCCCGTTGGTAGGATGTATGGGCTCGTAGTTTGTCTATTTTATTATCGATTGATTGTAAATTGGCTAATAGGACTGATGGTAATGGTAGATTACCCTCTCTGCAACGGATCCTTATAAGGCACCTGGACCGTCATCCACGATACCTCTGTCTTTTCCTCCTGCAAATGACGGGGATGAGGGCCTTGTCGGGTGTCTGGAGTAAATCCTTCCCGTCCGACTCGTTGAAGAACAACAATTCCTCCAGTACGGGGTCAGTAATTGCTGCCCTGATATCAAGAAGCTCTTTTTGGTCATAAGACACGGTGGCAGAAACATTCTGTTCAAATAAGTTACAAATAACGCAAAAAATCATACACAATAGGTTAAGGGATCGTAAAACTCTCCTTCGGCACCATTATTATATTACATAGTGAGATGGAGGACAGAACCATAGAGTATATAGTGAGATGGAGGACAGAATCATAGACTATATAGTGAGATGGAGGACAGAATCATAGACTATATAGTGAGATGGAGGACAGAACCATAGAGTATATAATGAGATGGAGGACAGAATCATAGACTATATAGTGAGATGGAGGACAGAATCATAGACTATATAGTGAGATGGAGGACAGAATCATAGAGTATATAGTGAGATGGAGGACAGAACCATAGAGTATATAGTGGTGAGATGGAGAACAGAATCATAGAGTATATAGTGAGATGGAGGACAGAATCATAGACTATATAGTGAGATGGAGGACTGAACCATAGAGTATATAGTGAGATGGAGGACAGAACCATAGAGTATATAGTGAGATGGAGGACAGAACCATAGAGTATGTAATGAGATGGAGGACAGAACCATAGAGTATATAGTGAGATGGAGGACAGAACCATAGAGTATGTAATGAGATGGAGGACAGAACCATAGAGTATATAGTGAGATGGAGGACAGAACCATAGAGTATGTAATGAGATGGAGGACAGAACCATAGAGTATGTAAGGAGATGGAGGACAGAACCATAGACTATTTAGTGAGATGGAGGACAGAACCATATAATGAGTTATATAATGGGTGGGTCTAATCCTGAATGCATTCCAGCCGGTGTCTATTCCACAAGTTACCACCAGCTAAATCTATGACG
>NC_034187.2:64332069-64349569 GCF_002021735.2 Oncorhynchus kisutch | reverse complement strand
TAAGCAACTCCATTGTATATTTGCCCTTGTGTTTTAGGTTATTGTCCTGCTGAAAGGTGAATTTGTCTCCTAGTGTCTGTTGGAAAGCAGACTGAAGCAGGTTTTACTCTAGGATTTTGCCTGTGCATAGCTCTATTCGATGTATTTTCATCTAGAAAAAACTCCCTAGTCCTTGCAGATGACAAGTATACCCATAACATGATGCAGCCAACAACATTCTTGAAAATATGAAGTGGTACTCAGTGATGTGTTGTGTTTGATTTGCCACAAAATGATCGCTTTGTTTTCATTTTGTGTTCATTTCATGCTACATTTATTTCAGTTTTATTGCAAACAGCAAGGATTTTTAGAATATTTGTTATCTGTACAGGATTCCTTCTTTTCACTCTGTCATTTAGGTTAGTATTGTAGAGTAACTACAATGCTGTTGGTCCATCTTCAGTTTTCTTCTATCACAGCCATTAAAATCAATAACTGTTTTAAAGTCACCATTGGCCTCATGATGAAATCCCTGAGGGATTTCCTTCCTCACCGGCAACTGAGTTAGTGAGGATGCCTGTATCTTTGTAGTGACTGGGTGTATTGATACACCATCCAAAGTCTAACTGCTCAAAGGGATATTCAATGTCTGTCTACCAATAGGCGCCTTTCTTAGTGAAGCATTGGAAAACCTTCCTCGTCTTTGTGGTTGAATCTGTGTTTGAAATTCACCACTCAACTGAGGGAACTTACAAATAATTGTATGTATGTGGTACAGAGATGAGGTAGTCATTAAAAAAATAATGTGTATAGAAGTTTTCTATATATGTGTGTTTGTTTGTGTGTGTGTGTGTGTGTGTTTCTGCTAGCTTTTTAACAGCGTATGACTAACAAAAGCAGCGTGAGAAATACCAAATAACTGAGCCTCTCCAAGGTATGAGTGTGAATTTTCCATTTGCAAACCATTTTCAAGAAAGATCAAATTCTTGACACATTTTAATGCATTTCATTGAGTTGACAGTCTGAAGAAGAACACTACATTTGAACCATTTAGTGTTGAGGTAGAGCAGTATTTGAATGTGCTGAAATAACATAGTTCTTTCTTTCTGTGGGTGGAGTTATCATGTTTGACTTTCTGAAGCAGTGTCTTTGTGTTGTGCTTCGTTGTACAGATCAGGTTTCTCCTCTCAGAGACACGGGGAACAATTAGCATGTGACACGGTTAATGATTGATTGTGTACACAACACCCACCCAGGATTCAGTGGGAGAGTAAAATGATATGACAATGATATGATATTCTATGGGCGTAATGTTTTACCAAACTAAGACACCGTATAAAATGAGGGACTCCTGGAAAGGGGAAAGTGTTCTGGAGCTGTCCATTTGGTATTTTGTTACTTTGATATTTTGGAGTCATCTGATTCTGAAACATGTTAGCCTCAGTATGGACATAGATCTGATGGTGTAAAGTACTGAATTGATGGTCTCTCCAGAGACACAGTGCCAGGTGTCTCTGTCTTTAGTTGTAATGACAAGGCCTGTTTCTCAGCTCTCTCTCTCTCAGGTGTTATGGAGCCTGGAGCTCCCGAAGGTGTCTCCTCTCTTCACCTGGACTCAGCTCTCTCTGACGGAGCCATGATCTCCCACTGGGGACAGAGGTTTGAGCTCCCGAAGGTGTCTCCTCTCTTCACCTGGACTCAGCTCTCTCTGACGGAGCCATGATCTCCCACTGGGAACAGAGGTTTGAGCTCCCGAAGGTGTCTCCTCGCTTCACCTGGACTCAGCTCTCTCTGACGGAGCCATGATCTCCCACTGGGGACAGAGGTTTGAGCTCCCGAAGGTGTCTCCTCGCTTCACCTGGACTCAGCTCTCTCTGACGGAGCCATGATCTCCCACTGGGGACAGAGGTTTGAGCTCCCAAAGGTGTCTCCTCTCCTCGTTCCACCTGGCATGTTGTGAAAGCTCAGGGAGGCACTTCGCTGTTCTCCAGGTGTGATTGCCTACAGGTAGATATTAGGAGTAGTAGTAGTGGTTGGGAAGAGGCCTGGCTCTAAACCCATTATTGTCACTCAGAGCCCAGAGCTGGCCGCGATGCCCTGACGACTGGGCAACACAGTAACAGCACAGCACTACAGTAACTGGCACTCAGGGATGATTTTCAGATCCCCTGCCCCGCTTTCAGATGCTCCTTAATCTGCCCAGCTCTATTTTTATCTTCCCTCATCCTCCCTTCCCTCCCACCCCTGGGCTCTCCCTCTATATGTCCACTCCTTTCCACCCTGTCCATCCCTCCATCCATCCCTCCTTTCTCAGGGCAGTTTTCAGGCCAGTGGCTCCAATTAGTAGAGGGTCTGGTGGGGATTGGTCTCGCGGCTTGCCCCTAAGGCCTTCAGACTCCCTTCCTGCTTACCTCTCCCAGATCTCTCTCAGGTTAGCGTCTCAGTTCCCTCCCAACTCTTCTCCCTCCTCCCCAGAGCAAAGCAGGGGGAGTGAAAGGCCTGCTGTCACCTGAGGGGCCGAGGAGCGTAGGGCTGAGGCATGGCTCCAGTCCTTCTGAGGAGGACAAGATTATTGGTACTGTACTTCTCTCAGAGGCTAGAACCTAAACACTTCTGGAACAGTTACTACTTCTACTGCTGCTATTATTACCACTAACACCAGACTATTACTATTGATACCTGTACCACTACTACTGCTACCACTACTACTACCACTACTACTGCTACCACTACTACTACCACTACTACTGCTACCACTACTACTACTACTACTACCACTACTACCACTACTACTACTATTACAGCTACCAATACCACTACTACTACTGCTACCACTACTACTACTACTACCACTACTACCACTACTACTACTACAGCTACCAATACCACTACTACTACTGCTTCCACTACTACTACTGCTACCACTACTACTACTACTACCGCTACCACTACTACTACTACTACTACTGCTACCACTACTACTACTACTACAACTACTACTACTACTACTACCACTACTACTGCTACCACTACAGCTACCACTACTACTACTACTACTACTGCTACCACTACTACTACTACTACTACTACCGCTACAACAACTACTACTACTACTACCACTACTACTACTACTACTACTACTACTACTACTACTACTACTACTACTACTACTACTACTACTACTACTACTACTACCGCTACAACTACTACTACTACTACTACCACTACTACTGCTACCACTACTACTACTACTACTACTACCGCTACCACTACTACTACTACTACTACCACTACTACTACTACTACTACAGCTGCCACTACTACTACTACTACTACTGCTACCACTACCACTACTACTACTACCGCTACCACTACTACTACTACTACCACCACCACTACTACTACTACTACTACTACTACTACTACTACCACTACTACTACTACTACAGCTACCACTACTACTACTACTACTACCGCTACCACTACTACAACTACTACAGCTACCACTGCCACTACTACTACTACTACTACCGCTACCACTACTACTACTACTACTGCTACCACTACTACTACTACTACAACTACCACAACTACTACTACCGCTACCACTACTACTACTATTACAGCTACCAATACCACTACTACTACTGCTACCACTACTACTACTACTACCACTACTACTACTACAGCTACCAATACCACTACTACTACTGCTTCCACTACTACTACTACTACAACTACCACAACTACTACTACCGCTACCACTACTACCACTAGAGTTGAATATTTACCCGGTACTTTACAAATGTTCCATCCCGAGAATAAATCACTTTTCTCCAGGGTAACCCAGTATTTCCCGCCAAAACCAGAAGTGTCATTCAAAAGCATATAAATGTATGGATTTGATTTTTCACATGCGCCAAATACAACAGGTGTAAACCTTACTGTGAAATGCTTACTTACAAGCCCTTAACCAACAATGCAGTTCAGAGAGTTAAGAAAATAGTTACTAAAATAAACTCAAATAAATACAATCAAAAAGTAACACAAGAAAGTGACATAACAACAACGAGGTTATATACAGGGGGTCCCGGTACCGAGTCAATGTGCGGGGGTACAGGTTAGTCAAAGTCCTTTGTAAAGTGACTAGGCATAGAAAAGAAAAAGCGAGTAGCAGCAGTGGAAAAACAGAGCGGGGGGGGGGGTCAATGTAAGTAGTCTGGTGGCCATTTGATTCATTGTTCAGCAGTCTTATAGCTTGTGGATAGAAGATGTTAAGGAGCCTTTTTTTCCTAGACCTGGCGCTCCGGTCAGGAGAGAGTACAGTAGAGAGTACAGTCTATGACTTGGGTGACTGGAGTCTTTGACAATTCCTCTGACACCACATAGTATATATAGTTGAAGTCAGA
This sequence comes from Oncorhynchus kisutch, assembly GCF_002021735.2. NCBI lineage: Eukaryota > Metazoa > Chordata > Actinopteri > Salmoniformes > Salmonidae > Oncorhynchus > Oncorhynchus kisutch. The sequence goes on along the minus strand of NC_034187.2, from coordinate 64,345,181 downwards.
AGTTTACATAGACTTAGGTTGGAGTCATTAAATCTCATTTTTCAACCACTCCACAAATGTCTTGTTAACAAACTATAGTTTTGGCAAGTCGGTTAGGACATCTACTTTGTGCATGACACAAGTCATTTTTACAACAATTGTTTACAGACAGATTATTTCACTTATAATTCACTGTATCACAATTCCAGTGGGTCAGAAGTTTACATACACTAAGTTGACTGTGCCTTTAAACAGCTTGGAAAATTCCAGAAAATGATGTCATGGCTTTAGAAGCTAACTGACATAATTTGAGTCAATTGGAGGTGTACCTGTGGATGTATTTCAAGGCCTACCTTCAAACTCAGTGCCTCTTTGCTTGACATCATGGGAAAATCAAAAGAAATCAGCCAAGACCCTAGAAAAACAATTGTAGACGTCCATAAGTCTGGTTCATCCCTCCATACTGCTCAGGCAAGAAGACGTGTTCTGTCTCCTAGAGATGAACGCGAAAAGTGCCAATCAATCCCAGAACACAGCAGAGGACCTTGTGAAGATGCTGGAGGAAACAGGTACAAAAGTATCTATATCCACAGTAAAACGAGTCCTATATTGACAAGACCTGAAAGGCCTCTCAGCAAGGAAGAAGCCACTTCTCCAAAACCACCATAAAAAATAGAGACTATGGTTTACAACTGCACAAGGGGACAAAGATTGTATTTTTTGGAGAAATGTCCTCTGGTCTGATGAAACAAAAATAGAACTGTTTGGCCATAATGACCATCGTTATGTTTGGAGGAAAAATGGGGAGGATTGCAAGCCAAAGAACACCATCCCAACAGTGAAGCACGGGGGTGGCAGCATCATGTTGTGGGGGTGCTTTACTGCAGGAGGGACTGGTGCACTTCACAAAATAGATGGCATCATGAGGAAGGAAAATTATGTGGATATATTGAAGCAACATCTCAAGACATCAGTCAGGAAGTTAAAGCTTGGTCGCAAATGGGTCTTCCAAATGGACAATGACCCCAAGCATACTTCCAAAGATGTAGCAAAATGGCTTGTGACAACATGGCCAAGGTATTGGAGTGGCCATCACAAAGCCCTGACCTCAAACCTATAGAACATTTGTGGGCAGAACTGAAAAAGTGTGTGTGAGGCCTACAAACCTGACTCAGTTACACCAGCTGTGTCAGAAGGAATGGGACAAAATTCACCCAACTTATTGTGGGAAGCTTGTGGAAGGCTACCTGAAACGTTTGACCCAAGTTAAACACTTTAAAGGCAATGCTACCAACTACTAATTGAGTGTATGTAAACTTCTGACCCACTGGGAATGTGATGAAAGAACTAAAAGCTGAAATAAATCATTATCTCTACTATTATTCTGACATTTCACATTCTTAAAATAAAGTGGTGATCCTAACTGACCTAAGACAGGGAATTTGTACTTGGATGAAATGTCAGGAATTGTCGAAACTGAGTTTAAATGTATTTGGCTAAGGTGTATGTAAACTTCTGACTTCAACTTTAGGTCCTGGATGTCAGGAATCTTGGTCCCAGTGATGTACTGGACCATATGCACTACCCTCTATAGCGCCTTACTGTCAGATTAGAGCTTTGATCAGCATGAAAATTCTAACCTGATGCTACCTGAGCTTGATGAGCCATATAATAAATACATTTTATGAGCCGTACATGAATGACTTTTAAGCCCAAAAAAGCCCAAATGATTGTGCTGTTATCCAATAGGCTACATACAGTGCATCCGGAAAGTATTCAGACCCTTATTATAAAATGTATAAAATACATGTTTTCCTCATCAGTCTACACAGAATACCCCATAATGACAAAGCAAAAACAGGTTTTTAGACATTTTTGCAAATGTATTAAAACAGAAATATCACATTTAAATAAGTATTCAGACCCTTTGCTTTGAGACTCGAAATTGATCTCAGGTGCATCCTGTTTCCATTGATCATCCTTGAGATGTTTCTACAACTTAATTGGAGTCCACCTGTGGTAAATTCAATGGATTGAACATGATTTGGTAAGGCACACAGCTGTCTATATAAGGTCCCACAGTTGACAGTGCATAAACCAAGCCACAAGGTCGAAGGAATTGTCCATAGAGTTCAGAGACAGGATTGTGTCCAGGCACAGCTCTGGGGAAGTGTACCAAAAAATGTCTGCAGCATTGAAGGTCACCAAGAACACAGTGGCCTCAATCATTCTTAAAGTTTGGAACCACCAAGACTCTTCCTAGAGCTGGCCACCCAGCCAAACTGAGCAATCAGGGGAGAAGGGCCTTGGTCATGGAGGTGACCACGAACCTGACAGAGCTTGAGAGGATCTGCAGAGAAGAATGGGAGTAACTCATATGGGGTATTGTGTGTAGATTGATGAGGTGGAAAAATGCAATTTCATCCATTTTAGAATGAGGCTGCAATGTAACAAAATGTGGAAAAAGTCAAGGGGTATGATTACTTTCCGAATGAGCTGTATATGATATAGGCACATTACGCACGACAGAAAAACACTAAAGCCCATAGATTGGATGTAGCTAGCTATATGCTCTCTTGGGTAAATAAATGAAACGCGCCAGTAGGCTAATCTTTTTGAGTGTGAACGGAATTACAGTACTGTATTGTATTTGACTGGATTATATGGACTGGAATTACGCACCTCATTTAAACCATGATAAAGCAGAAGAGAACATGCGGTTCTGGTGCATACCATGTGACCTACAAAGTTACAAATATGATTTCCATTTTGAAATATCATAGGTCCTATTTCTAAAATTAATAGGCTGATGCACATATACCTTCCATAATATTTCAGCAAATGTTATTAGCCGACCTCTTTCTCTCTCGTTGCTTCATTCCTCCCTCGCCTTTCGACAGTTACATGAAACACGTTTTGTTGTCCTTATCGCCATCATTCTAATGACATCCTTAAATAATATAGGACTAGAATTAGATGCAGAAGGCTTTCACTTCTCTTCATGGAGATTGAATGCTTATGGGTCTGAATAAATAACTTTTATAGTTTACCGCCATCGCGGGTTTGCTCTTCTTTCTTACCCTTGTGTTCTATTGGCTGCTGTATTTAACATTCAGCAAAAAAAGAGCTTGCGTCCCTCTTCCAATAGTCTATTTCTATAAGAAATGCTAAGAAAATCATTTCAGCAAGCTATTCTAGTCTAGCTTATCCTGCATGGGACGCATGGGAGCGTTTTTAAGGAGAGAGGCTAGCGGAGCACAGGTGCGTGCGTATTGCGCAAGAGACAAAGGCTATAGGTTAGAAGCTGACTATGCATAACCCATCATTAATTTGCTAAATATAAGGCTAATACTGCTTTGAATGTATTACCTGAAAGAGCTAGGCTAGGACGTCTATATATAGGGTTTTAGATATTAATCTAGAACAGAATAATCTATTTTGGATGCCATTTGAATGGATTTGGAGAGAGAGAAAGACCATATTAGATTAATAGGCTGTTTTAAAACTCTGCAGCTGCAAAAAAATAAAACATCTTTACAATTAAAAAACAAGTTGACCCCGAAAGCCCAATGCAGATGGGTAGACTATGCTGCAGCAAATGTAGGCCTGCCTGTCACAAGAAAAAAGTTACCATGATGAGATGATAGGTCTATATGCATTGTGAACTGCGCTGCACACTGAGAGGCTCTGTCCCCACCCTGATCCAATTATTTTTTTTATTCTCATTTTGTCTGTCATAGTTGAAGTGTACCTATGATGAAAATTACAGGCCTCTCTCATCTTTTTAAGTGGGAGAACTTGCACAATTGGTGGCTGACTAAATACTTTTTTGCCCCACTGTAATTTAACAGTTCCATTTCAAGCCATGCTGTTCATATAGCTAATTTATTATAATTAACCGGTTTCTCGCAGTTATTTATCCCGGAAAAAGGGAGTGGTTTTTGGCAGTAAATCTCAGTAAAACTAGGTAACCAGGTTCCCGCCATTCAACCCTAACTACTACTGCTACTACTACTACTACCTCTACTATGATAGCACCACTACAGCTGTCACATACTATTGTTCCCACTACCACTACAGCAAGTACAACACAGTACCAAAACTGGTAATATCATTACTATAGCCCTCCCACTCCCACCATAACCCACATATCTTTAGAACAACCTTGTATACTGCTGCTTATGTTGACCTATTATATTTCCCTTCAATCCATCAGAGCATTGTGTCTCTCTCTTCTCCACTCCCCAGCTACACCTTCCCCTTCTCTTCCCCCTCTTCCATTAATCCGTGAGCCTCCCAGTCCTTTATTTCCTTTCAAAGAGACAAGCACTGCCCATGACATCAGTCACAGGAAGTGAATCTTTAGCGTCGACTCATTTCCATCGATCGCCTTCAGACAGGCTTAGCAGAATAGAGGCAGGCGAGAGGAAAGCCATTCCCGCACAGCCCACTCTGGCTCCTGCTCTCTCTCGCTCTCTCCCCGCATACAGAAAGAGAGCCTCTCTCTCCACAATGAATGCATGCAGTCGTCAGCAGCTTTTATCTTCTCCCTCCACTCCTCCACTGCTGCTTATGATCAAATAAATGCTACGGCACAGAGTGTAGACTCCCCATTGACAGCACCGGCCGTGTGTAATGACACACACACACACACACACACACACACACACAGTTTTGTATTGCTATCCTTGTGGGGAACAAGGAATTGATTCCTATCCAAAATCTTATTTTCCCTAACTCTAAATCTAATCCTAAACCTAACCGTAACCTTAACCTAACCATTACCCTAACCTTAACCCCAAACCCTAAAATTATACCTAACCCTAATTGTAACCCTAACCCTAACCCCTAAGCCTAAAATACACATTTTCCTTGTGGGGGACCAGAAATATGTCCCCACTTGTCCGAATTTTCCTTGTTTTGCTATCCTTGTGAGCACTTCTGGTACCCACAAGGATAGTTAAACAAAAACACACACACACACATTGACAGGGCCGACCGTGCATAATGACGGTTAGCTGTGTGAAATTGATGAATAAATAATGGTTGGAGCACGGTGGAAAATCAACTGCTTTTGTCTAGTGTCTAGTCCTTCTATAAACGCTCCTTTAGAACATTCCCCCAGAACACTCAGGGTTAGTATGGACTGTCCATATTCCGTCTTAACCACCTCTAACAGAACACCATCCACATGCACAGTATGTAAAACTGAACGCTCTTTATTCTAGAACGCTCTGGAATGTGTTAAAATGTGAAAGCAACACAAAAAACGGAATATAATTCATTACATGATGTTCCAGTGAATTCTCTAAAGAACCTCCCCATTCCACAGTTCTCCACTGAGGATAGAGTGGTAAAAGCTAGAATATAAAAACGTCCAGTCGGTGAGATGCAGAGGAAAGGGGAGCAGAGGCATCAACCTGCTCCACTCTTGGACGTTTACAGACCTGTGGCAGGGAGAGTAAATCAACATAGCTTTCTTGTGGTTTTCAGTTCAGCCTACAGTACAGTACTCTCGGATGAGCAGCTGGTTCCTCCATGTTAAATGTTTATAGCTAGTATCAAAATCAAGTGAATGCAGGGTGTGTAGAATATCATGAATAAATCAAGGAGAACCAGTAAACTAGATGCTCCCAGACGTTTAAAGAAGTGCCCATAGACAGTGGTCCAAATTATGCTTGATTAAAAATGGATTCCCTGTATGTCAACTGCTCTTCAAAACACAATATACTATACAAGCTGTCTTTCTTCTACCTAATGAGCTTAGAGTGATGTACAGTGCATTCCGAAAGTATTCAGACACCTTGACTTTTTCCACATTTTCTTACATTACAGCCTTATTCTAAAATGGATGAAATTATATTTGTTCCTCATCAATCTACACACAATAACACATAATGAAAAAGCAAAAAAAGGTTTTTAGAAATTTTAGCAAATCTATTAAAGATAAAAAAACAAACAGAAATACCTTATTTACATAAGTATTCAGACCCTTTGCTATGAGACTCGAAATTGAGTTCAGGGGAATCCTGTTTCCATTGATCATCCTTGAGATGTTTGTACAACTTGATTGGAATCCACCTGTGGTAAATTCAATTGATATGACATGATTTGGAAGGGCACACACATGTCTATATAAGGTCCCACATTTGACAGTGCATGTCAGAGCAAAAACCAAACCATGAAGTCGACTGAATTGTCTGTAAAGCTCCGAGACAGGATTGTGTCAAGGTACAGATCTGGGCAAGGGTACCAAAAAATGTATGCATCATTGAAGGTCCCCAAGAACACAGTGGCCTCCATCATTCTTAAATGGAAGAAGGTTGGAATGACTAAGACTCTTTCTAGAGCTGGCCGCCCAGCCAAACTGAGATATCGGGGGAGAAGGGCCTCTGTGAGCTCCAGAGTTCCTCTGTGGAGATGGGAGAAACTTCCAGAAGGACAACTATCTCTGCAGCACTCCACCAAACAGGCATTTATGGCAGAGACAGACGGAAGCCACTCCTCAGTAAATGGCACATGACAGCCTGCTTGGAGTTTGCCAAAAAGCACCTAAAGGACTCAGACCACGAGAAACAAGATTCTCTGGTCTGATGAAACCAAGATTGAACTCTTTGGCCTGAATGCCAAGCGTCATGTCTGTAGGAAACCTGGCACCATCCCTATGGTAAAGCATGGTGATGGGAGCATCATGCTATGAGGATGTTTTTCAGTGGCATGGACTGGGAGACTAGTCAGGATCGAAGAGCAAATTAAGGAGAGATCCTTGATGAAAACCTGCTCCAGAGAGTTCAGGACCTCAGACTGGGGCGAAGGGTTACCTTCCAAAAGTAAAACGACCCTAAGCACACAGCCGAGACAAAGCAAGAGTGGCTTCGGGACAAGTCTCTGAATGGCCTTGAGCGCCCCAGCCAGAGCCCGGACTTGAACACAATCGGACATCTCTGGAGAGACCTGAAAATAGCTGTGCAGCGCCGCTCCCCATCCAACCTGACAGAGCTTGAGAAGATCTGCAGAGAAGAATTGGAGAAACTCCCCAAATACAGGTGTGCCAAGCTTGTAGCGTCATACCCAAGAAGACTCGAGGCTGTAATCGCTGAGTAAAGGGTCTGAATACTTATGTTTTTTTTAAAGACATTTGCAAACATTTCTAAAAACCTGTTTATGCTTCGTCATTATGGGCTATTGTGTGTAGATGGATGAGGAAAATAAATGATTTCATCCATTATAGAATAAGACTGTAACGTAACAAAATGTGGAAAAGTCAAGGGGTCTGAATACTTTCCGAATACACTGTACGTCCCAATCAAATCTTGTTATTGGAAGGTACTGTCCGTGTGCCAAAGGGACTATCTGTCTGATTGGGATCAGTTTGTCTGAGGTGAAAGCCTCCTGACCCGGCATTAAGGAGACTCTTCATCAAGGCGTTTAAGACCTTATTGTGGCATCAGGATCAATGTCCAATAAATAGGATTGAGCTGATTGGCCAGATATCACTGGTGTCTCACAGCATTGCATTCTCTTCACGAACAACTGTAGTCTGGTCAGCGACCATACAGTAAAAGTTGTCAAGACAGCACAAACAGATCTGGGACCAGGCTAGAACAACTGTTATATGTTTCTTTAGTTGATTCCCCACCAGGATCAGGACTGATAACATAGAGATATGGTAAATCTGTTAAGAGATGGCCGTATACTGACTTGAAACTGGCAGTTGTGTACTGCTGAACGCTAGCAGTGAAAAACATGTTTTCCTCAGAGAATATCAACAGGGACCTTGTGACGTGTACAGGTCAAGCTGTCCATATGTCCAGCCAGGCCGTTCAAGCAGCCTGCGCTTGTTTTTGTTCCGTCCCACCATTTTTGTCACATCTCACCGTCATAGTCACCGTTTCCACTCAAAATCGTCATGATCCTACTGATCGACCAATCCGTGTCCTGTCGCTGCGGTGTCGGGGTGAGCCCCAGCTAAGGAGTAGCCGAGATTTAAGCAGGATTAGCCTGGGATTGTCCTGGATTACCCAGGCTGGAGAGGGATTAGGTATGTAGTGTGTGTATTGAGGGAGAGTGTGTGTGTGTAGAGCGAAAGAAAGAAAGAGGGAGGGAAAGAGCGAGAGCAAGAGATGAGCGTGGTGAGTCTGGGTCAAACTCAGTTTCTATTTATACTCCAGACTACACATGAGCTGCAGCAGTGCTAGACTGGAAACACACAATCAGACCAACTAGCTCTCACAGTCTCACGTCAGAATTACACGTTCATCCATGTTTCTCAAATGTAACATTTTGAAGTTGTTGCAAGTTGAAATTGTTGAAGTGTTTAAGTTTAAGTTTAGACATTAACTCCACATTTTTATGGTTTTAGGCTGAAGTTTAAGGTTAGGCTGAAGTTAACTCATAAATCTTAAGGTTAAGCATGAACTCCAAATGGTTCAAGTAAGGTTTGGAATAGGCTTAAAACAAAAATCTCAAAAACAGCTTTCTATCGTTGGATTAAAAAATGCGAACTTTGGCACAAGAAGCAGATGATTTACGCACATCCGCCATCCTTGTCCACAAAGTCCTAGCAAATCCGAACTCACTGTTGCCCCTAGTGGACGGTTTCCACGTCATTTTCAGATGTCCTCAGACATGGATGTACGTCGAATACAGACTTGTATCACGGTTGACCTGGCGGAACACACAGCAGCAGTGCTAGCCTGTTACACAACTCACCCTGCAGGAGTAGAACTGCAGAGACCTGAAGACGTGATCACTCACCGTGCTATCAGTCACACTCAATCTCTCCCAGTGTGTGTGTACGTGTGCTCGTGTCACACTCAATCACGCCCAGCCTCAGGCAAGGCCTCTCAGCTTCATGATAGAATATCTTTGTGACAAGTTAATATAGAGACTACTGTTAATACAGTATGGCAGTGAGATATGACACGGTGGTTCAACGCCCCTAAACTTGCTCATTTGTATCCTGGTTGTGCAGAACAGTGTTAACCACAATGGACAACTTCAATGTTTTTTATGGATGTGAAAATCAAACCTCCTTTTAAGTAAAATATAATTTATATTATATTCTTATAGGTTCCCTATAGGTCCCAGTAGCCTCTTGCGAACTTACATAAATGATTCACGTAGTGGTCATCAGTCTGGTAATAGAAGGCTAAGGTCCCAGTACTCCTAGTAGGGTAGTAACAGTGATAGTGGTGGTAGTATGTTCTACCACACATGACTTGCTAATCAGTGAGGCTGACTGTTCCACATAGGTAGCGATAGTTCGCTAGGTAGTGAAGAGTGGTGACTGCTGCTGATTGAGGCTCCCTGGTGGATAGGAACACAAATCTGTCAGACTCAGATAAAAGTCTATTTGGAGTAGCTGCCTTCTCTGCCTGCAGCATCATCAAACAGCATCTGACTGCCGTGTACACACACACATACACACATCATCTCTCTCTGTCTCTCTCTACTCCCTCTCTCGCTTGGTTTACTCTGTTGCCATCGTTACGCCCAGCTGGAGCCCGCCGTCATGTGAGGAACCTGTCAGGGCGTCTCTCTCAGATCACCTGATGTGGGTCGATCTCACGTTGGCCTCGCTCACTATGCCGTCATTCAATTTGCCTTTGATTAAGTCTGTTAGTATACTCGCTGTATGTGGTGTATACCACCACTGCATCTCTACTGCTGTGTCGTGGGTGTGGGAGTGGAAGTGCATCTGGCTATTGCATCAGCGTGTGCGTGTGCTCATAACTGCTCATGTAATTTGTCAGCTTTGCATTTTCTGCTGAGGACCCCTCGTAGGGCGGAGAGGACATAAACACATCTCTTATCCGATTTCCACTCCTCTGTAAAAAGACTGGAGTCAAAGCAGCATGTTGTCAGTGGTGGATTGGTGGATGGGGTACATTTGCCAGTTAGAAGTCACTGTTGGGGGGGTTCTGGGGGATAGGAAATTGTAGGTAGGACCCAGGATTAATTTGCAACCCACTTAGCTGCTGCATTTTCCTGGAGATGTTTTGTGAGGATCGACAGGACACTATATCTTTTGTTCAGGTGTTTTGCTTTCAACACAATACCAACCAAACAAAGAGCCGTAGCTAATCTATTTAGTTGGGAGGGAGTCCAATTTCCACTGGTAGGGCCCATAGTTTAGGGTTAGGAGGGGAACATATACACTGACAGACACTATATTGATTCCACAGGGAGGTGGGTGGTTAGGAGACTCTTGAATATAGATTTGTATCTCCCATTTCATTTGTTTCTGGGTATTTGGTTGCTTTTCCATGTGAATGGGGGGAGTGGAAATTGTGTCACCAGAGGTGACTAGAAAAGAGATAGGTGGATGGATAGATGGGTGGAGAGAAGGAGAGAATGAGAGACGGCGTGATTAGGAGACGCGGAGTGCCACAGAGAGAAAGATGAATGGTAGAGGACAGCAGCAAAATTGGACAGGAGGCAGAGGAGAGAATGATGGAGAGAATGAGAGAATGAAGATAGAGAACAGGATGAGATGAGGAGACCTGTTAGCTACATGTGATGGGGGAATTAAATCAGGTGGGGAAATAGACTATAGACGTGACAATAGTCACCTTGGTAACCTTAATATTGTGATATTAGCTAACTTGTATGGCCAGTTCATGCACCACAATAGATCATACTTTCTTACACAAAACATAATTAGCTAGTTACGTCAAGTTTAAAACCACCAAACTCATGTTCATTTGCATTGCACAGACCAAGCTAAGTACGGTAAGATGAGGTAGACAGATTTCAAACAGGAGAAACACTGCAGTTAGTTACTCTACATTTCCTCGAAGAACAACCAAGACCACACAAACCATAGCCAAGAAAACACATTGTTTTGTTAAAAGACAGAAAGATGGTTAAGAACCACATATAGTCGAACCCCAAATACACATGTAAACCGTACCTCAGTTGTGCACGCTTGCATCAATTTACCAGACTGACAGCATCGCTGTTTCAAATGCACCAGGGGAAACATCAAAATCACTGCATGTGTGACATGCTGTGTTGCAGCCTGGTCTGATAGACTAGACGTAACATAGTACATGTAAATCCAGGACACTGAAATTAGTATGATATGTTACGTTTGGTATGGTTTCATATGACATAGGGTTACATATGGCAAAAATGAGGGTGGTTGGTCGGGGTGGAAGGATGGGTGTATGACACGAAGGTCTAGCAACCCAAAGGTTGAGTGTTCCAACCTCTTTATGGACAACTTTAGCATTTAAGCTAATTACCAACTTTGCAACTACTTACTAGTTTCTAGCTACTTTGCAACTACTTAGCATGTTAGCTAAACCTTCCCCTAACCCCAACCTTAATCATTTAACATAACTCCTAACACTAACCTTAACCCTAAACCCTAACCTAGCTAACATTAAAGTTAGCCTCAACAATTTGGAATTCGTAACATATCATATGTATTGGAAAGTCGTAACATATTGTACTAATTGAAATTCATAACCTACATTACCAATTGCAAAATCGTAACATGTCATACGAATTGTAATTCATAACATATCATGCGAAATGGATACATACCATACAAAATGTAACATACCAAACTAAATGGAGTGTCTCGGATTTATGTAGATAATAATAAGAAATGCTATGAGATCAGGTAGCAGCCAGCCAGCAGTGTGCAGTCAAAAGAAAAGGAAATGCTAACTTGGTTAACTTTATTAACTGAATCTGTTTTCAACAAATGAACTGTATATTTTAACCAAGCAAGATAAATTAATGTGTAATCACTACTGAGTGAATGAACAAAATACTTTTGGACTGAACGCATCCACACATTTAAAAGGTCTGTCGAAGTCAAAGTTCCTGGGCAAATTGGTGGTGGCAGCATCATGCTGTGGGGATGTTTTTCAGCGGCAGGGTCAGGATCGAGGGAAAGATGAACGGAGCAAAGTCATCCTTGATGACTGGGGTGAAGTTTCACCCTCCAACAGGACAACAACCCTAAGCACATAGCCAAGACAATGCAGTAGTGGCTTTCGGGACAAGTCTCTGAATGTCCTTGAGTGGCCGAGCCAGTGCCCGGACTTGAACCCAAATCGAACATCTCTGGAGAGATGAAAATAGCTGTGCAGCGACACTCCTCATCCAACCTGACAGAGCTTGAGAGGATGTGCAGAGAAGAATGGGAGAAACTCCCCAAATACAGGTGTGCCAAGCTTGTAGTCTCATATCCAAGAAGACTCGAGGCTGTAATCGCTGCCAAAGGTTCTTCAACAGAGTACTGAGTATAGGATCTGAATACTTATGTAAATGTGATATTTCCGTTTTTTTATTTTTAATATATTTGCAAACATTCCTAAAAACCAGTTTTTGCTTTATCATTATCGGTTATTGTGCGTAGATTGATGAGGGGGGAAATGATTTAATCCATTTTCGAATAAGGCTGTAACGTAACAAAATGTGGAAAAAGTCAAGGGGTCTGAATACTTTCCGAATGCACTGTATGTTGGTATTGTACATCAAACTCTGTGTAAGCAGGTTGCTTAGGATTCAAACATTCTCAAATAGCCTAATTCATACTCTTCAATATATACTGTATGTAATTTGTCTGTATGTATTTTTAGATATAGGTCTATTGTAAATGTGTACAACTACAAACATACCTTTAACCTTTTCACATGTACCAACAAACATGTGTGATCATTCTACAGTGGTCCCAGCAGTGTATGCTCAAACCGGTGTGATTAGAACGCTTATTTAGAATGTCCAGTTTTGATTGATGTAACTGGCCACACTGTTTTTTCACAGAAACATTTTGCACAAACACAGAAGTTATGAAGTTATGTCCTGAATGTGGCCAATTTGTTTTGCGATGCAATGTTCAGACATTTACAGAAGAAGTGACATTATTACACAATCCTCCAAACTGGAAAATGTAGGCTACATTTGTCCTAGCGCTAACTGAGGAAAGATTGACTTCACACAAGCGGTCATATTTAGGTAACTCTCGGCTGACAGAAACCACAATATGAATTAGGTAATAGCATTTACTATTTATAATTCATCACATCACGGGTGAGCTCACCATTGATAAAACACTTTTTAGTAATCTCACGATGTTTGTGTATGCCGCCATGTTTTTTTTGCTTCAACCAAAG